>NW_028301601.1:5757575-6060606 GCF_987345545.1 Pholcus phalangioides
AGGGCTTCGACGGTCAATTCCTGCTCAAGTAAGTTTTTTTTCGAAAATTTTCGCATGCTTGTTTTATTTTTATAATGCATGCATTTTGTGGTAAATTTTATAACACATGCGTTATTTTTTCTTTTCAGATATCTCCTAGAGCAAGGAGTCAAACCTTCTGTTGTCCCGTGTGGATCCAAGATCATGGCTTTGCGGCTGGATACTCTCAACATCCGAGTTATCGACAGCCTCAATTTTCTCCCTATGGCTTTGTCCAAACTGCCGAAAACTTTCGGTTTGGAAGAACTGAAGAAAGGGTACTTTCCCCACCTTTTCAACCGACCGGAAAATCAGGACTACAATGGACCCCTTCCTTCCAAGGACTTCTTCAATCCGGAAGCTTTCGCCGTCGAAGTGAAAGCGAAATTCGACAACTGGTACGAGGGAAGAAAGAGCGGAAAATTCGTGTTTAAACACGAAATGTACGAATACTGCAAGTAAGTTGTTTTCTCCTCCATATTGAGTATATTTTATTCATTGTTGTTTTTTTTCGTTTCGATTATTTTTTCCATTCTTTTAACATTTCTACACTATGATTAACATTTTTTAGGTCAGACGTTGATATTCTTCGACGATGCTGCTTGCAGTTTCGTAAGGAGTTTTTGGAATTAACCGGCGTCGACCCATTCCAGTACCTCACCATTGCCTCGGCCTGTATGGCAACATACCGGTCGAAATACATCGACGAAGGCACGATTGGAATGGTGCCTGTTAACGGATACGTCAATCAAACGAACAGCAGCCGTCTAGGCGTTGAATGGTTAGCGTATCTCAGCCACAAGCATAGCCTGAACATTCATCATTCCAGAAATGGGACGGGAGAAAATAGAGTGTTTGGTCTCAGTGTGGACGGCTTCTGTACAGAAACAAACACGGTGTATCTGTTTCACGGTAAGTAATATTAATTAATTTTATTACTTTGTTTGCTTTACTACATATGTTTCATTTTATTTATACGTGCTTTGTTTCTTTTTTTTCAGGATGTTATTGGCACGGCTGCCCGCAGTGCTTCGAAAAAGATATGGTGAACCCCAGTACTCATACGTATATGTGGGAACTTCACAAGAAGACACTAGAGCAAGAGCAGAAAATCCGTCAAGGTGGATACAATCTCGAAGTCATGTGGGAGCATGATTTCAATGCTCTGAAGAAAACGGATCAAGTTCTCAAATGTTTCCTGGTGGACTTTCACTTTGTCGATAGGCTGGCACCCAGGGATGCGTTCTATGGAGGACGAACCAACGCCACTAAACTTTTCTTTAAAGGCACTGCAAAATATATTGACTTCACGTCATTATACCCGTGGGTCAATAAATACTGCAAGTGAGTAATTTAAAATTTGTAACTTAACAAATATGGCTCTACCTTTACTTTTTTTACAAGTTTTTTTATTTCATTTCAGATATCCGGTCGGACATCCCAAAGTCATCACCGAGAACTTTGGAGCCCTGGGGTCGTATTTTGGCATCATTAAATGCAAAGTACTACCACCAAGAGCATTATATCTGCCCATTCTCCCATACAGGTATTATTCTAATTTTTTTATAACGTGATCTTCACGTATTCCCAATCTAACATATTTTTTCATAAATTTTTTTATTAGTGTTTTTTATCATCAAATATTTCATTTTTTTATAGATCCGGTGGAAAATTAACCTTTCCCCTGTGTCGTTCGTGTGTTGAAGCACGCTTAAAAGAATGTCAACACAACGACGAGGAAAGATGCATCACAGGCACCTGGGTGACTGAGGAACTCAAGAAGGCCGTTGAAAAGGGTTATGTTGTGAAAAAGATATACGAGGTATTTTTTTCTAATCCATAATTATTTTTCATGTTTTCTACGATTATTTTTGTTTCTAATTAGGATTGTTTTTTCTAGGTTTATCACTTCGACGAATCTAGAGAGGGTCTTTTTGCTCCGTACATCAACGCCTTCCTCAAGATCAAACAAGAGTCCTCTGGTTGGCCTTCAAACTGTGTCTCGAATGAGGAGAAAAACTCGTACCTGAGGCAGTATCAGCAAGTTGAGGGCATAAAATTGGAGCCTGGAAATATCCGAATCAATCCAGGTCGACGTCAAGTGGCGAAATTGTGTTTGAATAGGTAAAAAATGTCAAACCATCTGTAATGATTTTTAATGATTGAAAAAAAATGAAACTGCATTTTTTAACATCATATAATCATTTCTTTTTTTCCAGCTTCTGGGGTCGCTGGGGCATGCAGGAGAACAAGACGCAACTGTCATACGTGACAAAAACATCCGATTTCTACAAGATGATGAACGATCCTTCTATTGAGGTACTTTTTTTTAAATAATTATTATTTTTTTAAGATATTTGATTTCATCAAACTAATATTTAAAAAATGAAATGTGACCAAACTATTTTATTTTTCAGGTCAAGGATTTGTATCTCCCCAGTGATAACGTTGCAGCTATTGAATGGCGACACAAGTCGGATTTCATACCACAGACCGACCGGACAAATGTCTTTTTGGCTGCCTTCACGACAACATGGGCCCGCTTAAAATTGTACTCCGAGATGGAGAAGCTAGGCGATGCCTTGCTCTATTTTGACACCGACTCGTAAGTATCTATAAAATTTTTTTATGAAACTAATTTTATGTGAGCATTTCTTGCATTTGATTTTTCATTTAATTTTTTAATGTTTTATCACTTGACTTATTGATTTTTCTTTTATTTCAGAATCATCTATGCTAGCGATGGGACCAACGATCCACCACTGGGCGACTTCTTGGGCCAATTCACAGATGAGCTCGACGGTCATCACATCACGGAGTTCGTGTCAGGTATTTTTCTCAATCTCGTTATCAAACTTTAATTCATCCTTTAATTTCACAGGTTGAGATGTTTCTCTTCAATATTTATATTTATTTTTGATAAAATGCTTATTTTCAGGTGGAGCCAAGAATTATGCCTATGGGAGGTCTGACGGAAAGACGTTCTGCAAGATTCGAGGCTTCACACTCAACTTCAAGAATTCGGAAGTCCTCAACTATGACTCGATGAAAGCTCTAGTACAGTCCATGGATTTCACCACGAAGGTCATCATTCGAGACGATTATAAAATTACGAGAGACGTGAAGAGAAGGCGGGTCATAAGCAGGGTGGAGGAGAAAAAGTACGGCCTTGTATACGACAAGAGGGTTCTTCTGCCTGATTTCTCGACGCTACCCTACGGCTACTAATATGTATATTGTTATCTGAAACAAAATAAAAACGTTGACATTGAAAACTTGTGTACGTGTTTTTTTTTTTTGTGTGTATTTTTCTTTTTTTTGGTAGTTAATCTCCTATATTCGGCATCGGAAGTGGGAAAAGAAAACGCCATCGCACTGAGACGGTGGAATCGAGCGTTTTTTTGGATCATTTCATAAATAACTTGTAAATATTTGTTTATAAAATGTTCTTATCTGAGCTTTCATAGAAAGCCCCAGAGCGAAGCAGCATAATTTGTACACTAGTGGAAAGTATCATCAACGTAAGTAAAAGAAAAGCAGCATCACAAAGAAAATCCCCCCCCCCCCACGAAGAGTAGGGAAAGTGAAAGGACGGAGGGTCCTCGGAATGGGGAGACCATATCATACTATATCTCAGTAAATACCTAGAGACGGAAGGTCCCCGGAGATGGAGCGTGCCGAAAAATTACGCCAAACCGCTGCGTACACTACTGTGGTAATGTGGCGGAGGCAGTCTTGTGACATCCTTGCTGTGTGTGGCCTAGCATTGTCTTGTTGAAAAATGGCTCCTGGGAGCCCTGCCATGAGTGGCAACACATGTGGCTGAAGGATGTTATGGACGTACCGCTGGGCTGTCATTGTGCCATGGATCAATATTAGGGGTGACCGTGTATCGTAAGCAATGGCACCCCATACATGACACCAGCTGTGGGAGCGGTGTGTCGCTGTAAAGCGAAGGCAGGATTGAAGCGTTCACCACGGGGCCTCCACACACGAACACGATTGTCATCACTGCTCAAGTTGAATCTCGATTCGTCGCTGAAGACGACCTGGTTCCATTCCGTTGCAGTCCAATCCCGTCGTGCTCGACACCACTCCAAACGGAGGCGTTGGTGGGTGGGTGTCGTTGGCAGCACACGTAATGGGCGCCGCGATACCAGATGTCCTTCAGCCAGGCGCCTTGCGATGGTTCGGGAAGACACAGAGGCCCGTAGTGAAGCTGCTGCCTGTGTCTGGATAGCGGCCAATGAGGCAGTTGGCTCTACGCGTGCGTTTCGGATGATGTGACGGTCTTCTCGACGACTGGTCTGTCGAGGACTTCCTGAACCTGGTCGCCGTGTAAATGACGTCTCTTCTGTCCACTGGTCCCAACACCTCCTCACAGTAAAATCAGAACGGCCTAGTTGACGAGCTACTCGCCGAGCTGACCACCCAGCTTCCATCATCCCGATGATTCTTCCCCTATCGAACTCTGACAACTGCTCATATGGTCTTCGCAACGGCATGTCTACCTCAGCATTTCCTTTGCAAACGATTAAATACACTCCAGCAAGCTCTGCTTACCTGTTTTATACTCCAAGGAGAACGAAGTTCAACGCCCTCTAGTGGCAATGCGCAATCACGCTGCATTTCTAATCATTTGCATATCTGCCCGACATGTACCTTCAGGCCAACTTTCGTTTCGATCCCACAATTATTTCTTGGTGCGCAAATTTTTATGACAATGAGTGTATATAGTAACGTCCACACATAGTTACGTGTGGACGTTACTATATATATCTGCAGAAGTGTTACTCTGCAAGAATACATCAGTAGAGGGTACTATAAAGTATAAATGAAATTTGTATAAGAGAACATATAGAGTACATACAATAAAACCTCGTTAAGTCGTCCCTCCGGTTTTTGGCTTTCATAGACAACAACGTTATTAAACCCTCGTCTCTAATTTCGGTTAACTCGTCACTATGAAAAAGTTTGAGAGAGAACGTTAAGCTGAAAATCCATTTGCCGACTGAGGTTTTTGAAACGTTAGGGACTATTGAAGCAAGACCTGATTTGTCCATGGGCCCTACTAATTTAGGGCTTCAAATTTAAACCAAATATCTTTGTTGAAAAAAAAGATTATTTCCGAAGTTGTGTGAGGTCTTCTAATGTTTACTTCCCCTGCCCAAGGCAATATTGTATTTTTTATTCGTATTTTAATAAATGTCATATTTTAAATTTATACGATTTTTACAATATTGCACATTGAAATTGACGGTACTTCGGTTAAGCCGTCATAATTTTTCGATAACATGAGGTGACGACTTATCGAGGTTTTACTGTACTTGGTTAGTTGCATTCAAGTGCTATACGTTTGCCTCAAAATTTAGAAATCTAAAGTGAACATAAATATTTCAATATGGCAGTCACGGTAGATAGAAATGTATTGAAGAAACGAAACTAGGAGGAACGGTTTAATATTGCTCCTACGTATTTGGAAGGTTTGTTTGATCTAATTGGTCACGATGTAGATACATTAAGTCCTAAGATAAGTTAGGAAATGAGAATTATCGTAGTTCAACGCTACATCATTATTGGATTATGAAATCAGTGATATTCGATAAGTTTCATACAGATCGGTTTTGTCTTACGTAATTCATTCCGTAAACGAACGCAGTTACGTGACATGATAATTCAGGCAATTTTTGGACCTCGGTATAACATCTATTAAATTGGACTTTATCCGACTCATATCGTTAGCTTTCAGAGTAATGGTTTCAATACACACACACAACGAAAAGCTTCTCTCAAATTTTGGTTTCATCACTGTTTGGTTTTCTACGATTTTTCTTACGGTCAAGTCTTTTAATTTGCATCTTATGACGAGCACAGCTCGATCAATTTTTGAACTGTTTTTTTCTTTTCTCAGAAAATCCCATTGCCTCATATATATTCAGGTGAATTATAAGGTCAATCTAACCAATGGTTCTTTTTTACAGCCTTTCTAAAAACGAACTTTAATTATAATCACCCTGTATTAAAACAGTAACTAAAATGGCTCTTTATTTGAATGTGAGTGAAATTCTGACAATAAGAGATGCGTTTCAAGTGATGAAAATACATAATTAATGTATAGATACGCAATTATGATTACAAATGAAATATTTTACAAAGCTTACATATTGGTGAGTATTTCAACTACTTCAAAATGTATTTTAAACTTCGAGACTAAATCCAGTGATTTCCCCTTATTGTGTTTACAGGAAAAAGTATTTAATCAATGCATTCAGTTCATTTGCAAGAGCACGGTCTCCAATTTTAAGTTTTTCACTGGATTTGAGACATCAATTTTCTCTTGTAGTAATGGAGAACGACGAGATTTTACTAGACCCGACCTTATTAAACATCGTGGAATAATGTAAAATACACAAGTACACGGGCATCAGGTTTGCCAAACATTAAAAAACTTTAAGTATAAATTTCATTCAAAAGTAGCCAATTATAAAAAAGTTGATTAAATATATTAGAATTATTTCTGCCATCTTGTGAGCATAATTCGAATCAAAATTTAAATTTTTGGTTTCAGTACTGGGGTTTAGCCCAATGTAACGAATGATGGCAAATGATGTCCGTGACTGATTTGAGGGCAGTCGTTAAATAGGGTTTTTGTCGGGAAATTGTTATTTGTCTGTAAAACAGGGGTGACCGTTAAGAGGGGTTTCCACTTTAATTCTTCTTTGGTAACATTTCCCGGCAAACAATTGATAGCAGTAAAACATCCCTACAAACTATTCAATTGCAGTAAAATTCACCAAAAACAAAAAACTGCATCTGCAAAATGTTCATCGACAGAGAAATTTACCTATTGCAAACGTAGGATAGACATTAACATTATCCCGGAAGCCATTCTTGACACACACAAAGCGTTAAAATGATATAGTTTCTACAATTCCAACACAGTCAGCTTGTCCTTCAACACAGAGTAAATTTTGTCTGCAGTGATATGTCCAGCTTGTGAACAGTTAGGCCGGATAACACTTTAAAAGTTTTGTATAAAAGTTCATTAATAAAATTGAAAAATTCGACCATTAAGCGTATTAGTTACATTCGAGCGAATGTAACCAATAGCCTAATTGGATGGCTTTTTTTTTCTCAGCCCAAGATATCAAGGAAACTTATTTTCTGGATATTATGCAGAGGTGAACTCGAAAAGAGAAGTTAATCAAGGAGGGCAGGGTCGTGTCTCCAGTGGTGTAGATGGTAGCATGCTTGCCCAGTATGCAAGAGGGCCTGGATTCGAGAGAGTCGCGGCCAAGACATGATGACTTTTCTTTCCGAGTTCATCTCAACATAATATCCAGAAAATAACTTTCCTTCAGCCTAATTTTTTTTAAAGTTTTGTAAAGTGTCTTTTATCAAACTTTTATAATCCCGGCACAATCACAAACTCGTAAGAACAGTTATCTCTCAGGTATTTCGAATTTGAGTCCGAAAGGCCTCGTGGATATATAAATACTGCAAATACTTTATTTTTAGACTAATGGCCCATAAATGACTGATTCGACATTGAGTTCTGATTCGTGAGAAGTCTGGTTAAATGACAAGCTTTCAAATTTATGAACATTAGTAAATACGCAATTTGACTAATTTTCGCGAATTTGGCTGAATATTTAGTAAACTAATTTGATTTTAATTAGCACCAGGTTCGTTGTGATTGATAAATGAAAAGCTTTCAAATTTATGAAAATTAGTGAATTCGCAATTTTAGTAATTTTCATGAAAGTTGCTAAATATCAGCATTTAGAAAACAGATATCACTTAATGACCGGATGTTGTCATTCTGTAGAGATAAGACACCGGAAGTCCCTTAATAGAAAACAGATATCACTTAATGACCGGATGTCGGCATTCTGTAGAGATAAACAACGGTGGTCATTTAATAGACAACAGAGGTCATTTAATAAACAACAGATGTCACTTAAACACCGGAAAAGAGATAATATGTAATTATACATCTCGTACTATAGTAGACACCTCGTACTATATCTCATCACCGGAAGTCATTTAATAAACAACAGCTGTCACTTAACACCGGAAAAGAGATAAAACACCTCGTACTATATCTCCCCACCGAAAGTGTGACGTCACTTCCGGCGATATAGTGCTGCGCATACTACTCATATACTAGATGTCAGCAAATAATTAAGCTCTTTTATATACATATTTTCGAAAGCAAGGCATTTCGTACCCCTTTTATGTAATGTCCATGTTATATTTTTCACTCTTTGTCTCTAAATTAACTTATTGCTTGGAAGTATGGTCATCTGCCACTCATACATCTCTACAACCTTTGATAATTGCTCAAAAGAAAATATTGAGGGTGATAAGCTTTGCCTCATTTAATGTGCACGCGGCTCCTCTTTTTTTAAACTCTGGCGAATTCTTCCGTTTGATAGCTTGGTAAAATATCGACTACCTACCGTATAATAATGTATGAATCACTACATAAACCAACACATATTCCCTCTTTTCCTATCCCTGCACACGGATATCCAACAAGATTTTCCTCCAGAAACTATCGCGACCCCTACAGCGAGAACAAATTTCACGAAAAATACGGTTTTCTTCCGGGGTATTCACATTTGGAATTCTCTGCCATTGAGTGTTCGAAATAAATCCTTAGCATTGTTGAAAATGACTGTATTTAACCATCTTCTGGATGATAATCCCTTGGAATGAACAGTGCGAGCGTGCTCGTCTGTACATATGTACAAAAGCACTTGTTGTCATCACTGATAAGAGGTTTTCTTTTCCTTCACACCCCCTCCTCTCGCCAAAAAACTATTTTCTTTAAAAATCCTATCTTTGTATATGTTTCTCATTTTGTACATTCTGCTTTTTTTTTTTCCAATACCTGTTCTCCATAACCAAACTGTTGAAGGAACATTACCGGATTTTCTAATCGGCATAGGGTCTTCCATTCGGTGTCGTGCCTTGTGCGACCGTGCCCTGTGTGACCCGTGCCCGTGCCCTGAGCGGCCAAGATGGATATCGTCGTGCCCTGAGCGACCATATCCTTCTCCATTCTTTACTTGGACAAATCCTTTCTTTTGTGATATCTTGGTGAATAGAGTAATCTTTCAATTAGATTTCCTTTCTTCCTTTGTATTGAAACTTCCCTCATATCACCAATATAGGTGGAACTATAGGAATACAGTAGATACCGTTTATACGACCTTCTTCATCTCCTTTATGGGATTCTCACATTTATACGACGCATAGCGAGGTCACTATGCGTCGTGAGCCACTATGCATAGTGAGCCACCTCGTTGGGCAATTTGCCTGTTGTGGCGTGGTATTTGTATTTTACCCGAAAACCTGGCTAAAATTATTTTTACATTTTCAGTGTACTATTTTGAGCTGATATGTCGACTAATTTATCGTTAAAATACTGAAAGAAATAATTTTGCGGGATAAATTATTAAATATAACATATGGAAATATATTTTGACATAAATTATATAATTCCCCCCAATGATGAGGGAAATTCCTCAATAAAGAAGAAAAAAACCTAATTGATGTAAAATTGTTATAAAATGCTAATAATAAATTGGGGGAAGAGGTAGTCACATCTAATTTATTTTTTAAAATTTACACAAAATTATCCCGTAAAATTTTGGAGATAGGAGTGAAATTACTCTTGAAAATTATTTTTTCTGATAACAGTGATCACACTTCCTCCCTGTAGATTTTAATGTTAAAATTTTTCATTTATACGACAAATAACTTCAATTATGTCGACTCTGACTGCAATGCCAACATGGCTGGAGATACGGGAGGGGGAGGGGTGGGGAAGGCGGGGAAATGTTTCAATTCCTTGAGCTACATTAATAATTTAGCGTAGTTTGATTCCTCAACTTCGTGAGGAAAAGTAAAAAATTACAAAAAATTCGATTCGGGTATGCTTTCGTGGACGCATCCGCAAATTTACATGTAAAAGAATCTATTTTAAGTCTTGATTATGTGCAAATATTATTCCTCATTGTTTGAATTCATCACTATTAACTGAGAAACTGCGTGACCAGTTCTCTGCTGAATTTAAATTGCATTCGAGATAAAATGAAAAATTTTCACTTAAAATTCTAAATGTCACTGCTGGAGAAGTTCCACAATTTTGATAGATTGGAGCATTTGAAAATCATATTTTATTATTGTCATAGATTTCAAGACAGTGTATTTATCAGTAAAAGACAGTGGATTGAAATCAATTCTTCAAGAAAAAGTACGGGAAAATAGGCCCGTGATACACATGTTACAAATAGCACGAAAGCATGCCACTTCCGTGCTACTTTGTAGCGTGTGTATCACGGGCCATATGCGAGATGAATATTCTTATTCATAGTCGTAATTATCGTATTATAGTTTATGAGTTAGGAAGATAGTTTTAATACTTGATTTCAATGAAGAATAAGAATTCAAGTTGGCTTGATTGAAAATCCAGAGAAAAAAACGGGAAATTTTTTTTCTCCAAAAAGTCGGGATGGTAAAAATTACGTAAAAATGCGGGAATGTTCCGAGAAATACAGGACGTATAGTCATCCCACATATATCAGCATAATTGAAAAATAATTTTATTATAATAAGTGTAGAAGAACCATAGAAATAGTATTAAAAGTATAAATCGCGTTTTTCAACTTTACACTAATTTATAGCATATTATCAGTAGGGTAACCACGCGTCCTTTATTTCACGTAAATTTGGCCGTTCCGACTTTCTTTATACAATTTTCCTATATATTTCCAACAATGCTAATTTGAATTTAAAATTTCTACTGAAATTGTGAATGAAGGTAATTTTCATAATTTATAAAATATTTTGATAATTATTAAATTCTCATCTCGTGTATTTTCCATACTAAACATTTTTTCGGTTAATTAGAGTTCAATTCGCTGCGATTTCTATTATCCCGTCATTGCTCAACCCTCGTTAATTTTTCAGAAATTTTAAAACAGTTGGTAGTTTTGCCAACATCTTCAGTGATGTATTTTTCTTTATAAAATTCTAATTTTCCATTTTTTTTCTAACGAAATATGATTACCATGCCATGATGAATGATTTTTTTCTCCTGAAATAATTTTTTTCTACAGTGATTTGTAGAAGCTCAAAATGTCATTTGATCATTTTTGTCGAACCACGGTCATTTTCAGACTGTTTCAATACCACAGTATTGAAACAGTCAAAAACTAACTGCCAATGTCATCAAATATTTTTTGATACACACAAAGCATTCTTTTGCACATTTAGATACAGCTTCAATTAGAAAAACATTGCATTATAAATGCTAGTAAAGATGCCATATCATAGTCAGACTTATTTATTCCTACTTTTGCCCTAAGAAAAAGTGACAGGAATTTCTTAAGCATCGTACACAAGTCAGCACTGCTGAATTAAAGAATATTTTAATACTAAAAGGTAGAATTTTGATTGCTAGCTGTATTCTAATGTTACACACAATAATGGTATCGTTAATAAGTTATAAGTATCTCAGTGATTATCTAGTTAATTTAATATTGCATATTAACATTTAATGTAATAAGTTGGGCCATGTGAATTGAATCTGTAATTTCAATCAAACCCTGTTTCACATAGGGGACAGGGGCCTTTTGGTTTATGCTCCCGAGCTAAGTTGGGAAAGTTAATAACAATAGATAGAAAAATCATATCATTTGCAGGTTACACTGCACTTTGCCCTCAGTAATTATTAAACCTAATTCTCCTTCAAATATCAAATTTAAATAGCATTTATATCAGTACTTATTGTTATTACACCAAAATTGTTTATTACAGTATTAAATTTGATTATTGAAATCAAACAACGGAATAAATAATTTGGCGCAAAGTAATTTCTAGAAAAGACAATTTATTTGCCTTTGTAAAAATAATAGGGGGGGGGGGGCAGAATTAATTTAAATTGAAATACCACGCCTATTACATTAAATTATAATCACACTAAATTTGATTTTTTAAAGGAGATACAATGCCAGCCAGTTACTTTGAATCTACAAGTGATAAGTCGCCAAAGCAGTAAAACTCACTAGAGAAATCAAACATGATTCAAGGGCTATTTTCCAATTACTTCAAGTTGCTTTGCTCTTTTCATTAAAAATATCAAAATTAACAAACTTTATTTACTATTTAAAGATGTTATTTCTCCTTAATACATAACAGAACAACTTCCGATTCTTTCACTAGTACAGCGATAACTCGCCAAACTAGGAACAGAACACGTGAGCAACAGAATATTTCAGGATTTAGTTAATTAATAATTCAAGCTTCATAAATTCTGTTAGTCAATAATCATGTACTTATGCATCATTTCTCCCAAATCAAACGGAATGAAAAAAAAGGGGAATGATTTCATGTTTTAATATTACCGTACTCTTATGCCTAAACACAGCACAAAATTATGGCGCCAAATATCGTCTGCTAACTTGGATTGCTTTTTTTTTGCGTCATAGGACAGGGTTGTAAGGGTGTTTCATGTTCCACTTGGATTTTTCTATCATCACCCCCCTCCCACCTTTCATTTGGCAGAATAGGATTCACTCTGTATATGCATATACATGTTATTGCCGAAGTTGGCCAGTTGACCCGGCCAATGTCCAAAGTTCGGGCTTTCGTCGGGCTTTGAACTTTCCCTATATATCGATTCCTATGATTCGGGGTCATCCTCACGTATTTTTTGTGATAATTATGACCACTTATGATTATCCAAAGCTAACCGTATAATAATGACAACCTTAACTATCAAATAAATCAGAATATCAATATTATGGTGATGCATATATGGAGGGATATATAATGATCGACATATAGGGACTGGCCAAAGCTTAACGAAAGTCCGAAATTCGCACAATGGCCGTTTCAACTGTGCCCCGGCCAGTTCAAGAACTAGACAACTTCGGGCTTTGGCAGTAACACACACATATATAAGAGGCATTTTGCAAATGATATATTATCCGCATCAAACATCGAATTATCCAAAACGTTGGGGGGGGGGGGGATCGAATTAAACAAGTAATTTCAACATTGAATTGAAGTTTTTGCAAGAAACTCAAAGGGAATTCCTGATATTCGAATTAACCAAGTTCGAACTAGCCAAGTTCACCTGTACCTTTATTATTTCTGTAATAAAATCTCAGAAAAATATGCGATAGCGTATAATCTTGAGGAATAAAGCAATAATAAAATAATGAAGTGCAATTAAAAAATATCCGATGTCTTTTTGAAACGATGTTTTTGTCACGGCGATGTTTTGGCGTGCGATGTTTTTGTCACGGCGATGTTTTGACATGCGATGTTTTGACGGTGATGTTTTGACGTGCGATGTTTTTGTGACTGCGATGTTTTGACGGCGATGTTTGGACTTGCGATGTTTTAACGGCGATGTTTGGACTTGCGATGTTTTTGTGACGGCGATGTTTTGACGGGCGATGTTTTTGTTGGCGATGATTTGGCGCGATACCCCCTACGATGGAATAACAGTGAGCAGAGCTACTATAAGGGCAAAGATGGCGCACGAGTCGGCCTCCCTTATTCTAGTGGCTATAGTTCTGGTAATTAGCTGAGGAATACATACCAGACTCTCTCTCTGTCCTCTGTCTCCGGGGAATTCGAAACCAAAACTGAGAGAGAAATCCAAGAACTCGGCCAATAATAATTTCGTCTTCATTTTTGGAATATTTCGAATAGGATGACATGGGTGGCGTCCGATTAACAATCGAATGTCAAAATATGCACGAATAATTACTAGGTTTTTCCTCATTGAATAATAATGACTACTTTGTTCTCCTCTCGTTGAAGAAAGAAATGAGAATCTATTTGAGATAATATGCGGTGGCGCTTCTAATGAGAGAGACCACCGATCACGCTAGAGCCACGAAATAGCAGAAATGTCAGCTGATATTGCCTTTGAAAAAAGAGATTTGACGTTTCCTTTACCATTTAGAGGGTTGATTTAACTGTACATAATTTATTGCAAAGTAACCTGAAACCAAAGTTTCTTCCATAGATGTGTGTGCACTCAACTACTTTTAGTCCCCTTTAAATGATTTTGTCCGTTCTGATTCTTACGATAATGGCCCGTTTTTCAATGGAAATGCTTGTATTTTAGTAATTATTTACTGGAAAATAAATTCAGAAATTTTTCTTGTTCTAGCCATTTAGCTCAGCTTGACGGGAGTTGTAGTTCTGAGTAAATAGCCCATTTATTAAACCCTTGAAAGTGTCGCCCGACTGCAGTTCGGGCAACTCAAACGTGCAGTATTTGTGAGTTCGGTCAAAAGTAAAAAATTAGTGTTTCTATTCCGTGAAGACCGAGCTGAGTCCATTTTATTTTTCGGATAGATATTTAGTGCCTAATAATTCACGCTATTTTCATAATAAATGATGATATTTGCCCTACATTTACCATTTCAGTAAAGGACTTTAAAAAGGCAAGCATTAGAAATGAGTGCTTCGCACAGATGGTCGGTTCTCCTTGTCATTTTTCATGAATTTTATGCCAAACATTTACATATTTTTGGCAATGTCTGATTGAGACTCCTCTCATGAGGAGAACATTTCAGGTGTTTCAGGCTTAGGTACCGACATTTCTACTAGAAATAAATATAGTAGTTACTGTGACGATAAATATAATACTTATACCAGCTTGTCATTAAAAGAGTAAGTATAGGGGTTACTGCATTTAAAAATTCATCTTTTTTTGCAAAATAAAAATTTTCAAACTTTTATATCGATACAAAGAACAAAATTAAACAGGAAAAAATCCCATTTTGGATGAATTTTTTCTGACTATGACACTGCCAAGGGTTCAAAAATCCATTTTATAACTAAATTCTGCGCGTATAGCAGATTTGAACTTATGGATTTGAATATATCTGTGGTGTTTGGTCAGAACATGATAACTCCAAAAATCACATTTTTGAGATATAGCATTTTCATTTTCATTTCAAAATCAGAAATAAATCATACACACAAATGCAAATGAAAATATACGTCAAAATGTTGTTTAGCCGTACGCTTGTATTTTTGCATTTATCTCACTTCTAATCAGTTATAATTAACAAGACCTACTACTAGATCAAAAAGACATTTTTTGGAGATATCATGTTCTGCCAAACGCCACAGATATATTAGATGATTAGTAAGTAAAATACAAATGTGACGTCTTGCCTACGAATATAAGCCATCAAAATGAATATTTATCTTTATTATACATAATTTATTTCAATTTTATGCTTTGAATATAATAAACATGTTTTCAGTAGCGCTCATCTCTTGAGAATATACAATTATAAGTGAAACTTTAAAAAAGGTGCAGATGTTCATGTTCCTACTGGCAAGATGAGATAAATTTCCGGAAAAATATTCTTTTGCGCTGCATTCACAGACATTTGATCTTGAGCAGCTAATTAAGCTTAAGGCTTTTTAATTTTTTATTAATTTTCCTGTCCTTTGATAAGTCTTTTCAGGATAGGTACGACGAGTATATTAATTAAAACTAACCAAAATATGATTTCTTCAACACGAAACCTTCATTCCGGTGAAAATGAAAATATGATGTCGGTGTCCCCAAGTTTCCCATTACGAAGACGGTATCCAGTCTATGATATGATTAAAAAACTTGAAATTTTCTATTTTCTAACCATTCTTTGATACCACAATATCATCACCAGCTGTGAAAAATGAGGCCGAATATTACGAGAGGAAACTCGATTGAACCGGAATCTTTCAAAGACATGATCCGCCGTCTTTTATCTTAATAATTATGAGCAAGAAATAAAGCGAAAGACGCTTCAAGACGTTCGTGAGGGGGAAAAATAAATTTATACCCGCTTTTTTTTGCGTGATATCGTCTTGATCTTATTGAGCGTATCAAGAACCAGTGGAATAATGTTCGAATAATAGCATCTTCTCATGAATTCCGCCATTTCATGCTGAACACAAGACACGCACGTATCTCAAGACAAGTCGGATTAAAGGGATTTATCATGGTAAAATGTATATTTATTCTGTTTTTGAAAATGCACCTTAATTATTCTGGAAACCTGAAAAGGAGAACAAAAAGGCAAATTTTCCGAAACGTAGGATGACGCTTGAAATGACATAAAAAAAAAGGAGGACGGTTGGTAACCCTATATGCTTCCCCTAACTTCATGTTTTTTTTTGGGCCAAATTATAAACAGAGCAAGATAATTCAGGATTCAACATGCAAATACGAGAGAGAGGAAATACATTAACTGTATTCGATTTGAAATTAAATTGTTTTTCTGAAAAAACAAAACAATACATTGAGTACAGTAGGCCCCCTGTATTCGCGGGGTTACGTTCCGGGGGGAAGACTGCGAATAACCGAAACGATAGGTTTTTCTTGTATATATCTCGTTTATTGAACATAATGAGAAAGAACAGGGTGACGCAAAGGTAGAAAAGATTGTGAAGCGATTGTTGGCGATGTTTTGTAAAAGAACATTGTGATTTCTGTTTGCCGTTTCTTCTTCTTCATATCATCAAGCATGTTGGAGTATGTTGACAAGGCTTCCTCTACCAATTTTTCTACATGTGAAGAACGTAAAATAGAGGAATCATGAAAATAATCAATTACTGATTTGAAATTGCGAAGAATTTCCGCTATGTTGTTACTCATGTGGTGAACTTATCTTCTACTTCTTTATGTTGATCTTCATCTGGTACCGCTTCAATTCCAGGACCAGTCAGCTGCATTAATTCCTCCTCGGTCAATGCAGTATCAAAAGAACTTTGAAAAGCATGTATTTACTATCAAGGTACCTCCTGACTTAATGAACGAAACACCGTTTAAACCAATCCAGGAAAAGTACTTTCATAGTCCGAACCTTTTTATTGCTCGTCTAAAATACTGGGAAGCTTTCGCTTATCCTTCCCTTCATCGATGCTCGCGGATTCGCAGATTTGAAAATGATGGTGGGCTTTATCATGTACCCATCATATGCATTTGCGCAAAACAACATAGTTAGTATATCTCTATTTGCCTTAAAACCAGGAGCTCGCTTTTCTTCTCTTGCTGAACTACTTTGCAGCATTTTCTTCCAAAATGGTGTAGTTTCGTCAGTGTTAAACACCTGCTGATGTGCATAACCCTTCTCTTCAATAATTTTCCACAAAGTCTTTGGGAATTTTCTAGCTGCCTCCTTGTCGTCAGAGGCTTGATCGCCATGATTTTTATATTGCGTGATCCGAATCGTTTCTCAAACCTATGAAGCAACCTTTACTTGCATAAATTTGTAATGAAATAGACGTTTCACCTTATGGAAGAGTAAAGTTTTTCACCTTTTTTTGTTATAATATTACAATCAATTGGTGTACCTTCTTGCAGCAGTCTTGTACCCACAAGAAACAGCATTTTGTGTACGAGAAGCACATAGACCGCGTAGGCGCTGCAAAGTTTTGACTGTCACGGGTGCAGCTACAGTCACGGCGGAACTAACTTCAGATTCCTTTTTTCCTGAAAAATCTCACCGTAGATTCGTTGATTCCGCAATGGCGGTCCATAGCATGTATTGACTTTCGCCAAGCATAGTTTTCGTGAATATCATGGGTGGAGATACGCGTCCCCCCTCCCCAGCGTCAAAGGTGAAGTTGACTGATTTAATGTATATATGCATATATGTATTGACATCATCATCATCGTGCCCCCCCCCCCAGGAATAATGACCGTGCCTCTATCTATCTCCCCCCCCCCCATGGTGTGTGTATATTGCATATTCTGTAATAGGAAAGGCAAACAAAACTGCTCAGCACTCTGGACGGAGGCTTTGTTTCTTCGTTTCCCGTCATCACAGTCGAGGCGCTGCATATATGTAATTTGTATACATTGCGTATTTTGATTATTCTTAAAGCTCTCACACTTCAACATGCCAGCTTCTTCTTCTTTCTTGCCCACAAGGCTTTTCCACACTTCTTTCGAAATCCAACGCTGCGGTCTCTGGCCCTTATGTGCCTGGGCACACGTGCAATTTTTCTCCCTGGTCATTGGATTCAGTCACCGATTTTTGTCAAATAGTTTGTATGTTGCATTGAGTTGATGACTGTCTTCATGGGGAGAACGACGCAAGTGATTCGAAACTTGCGAGCACGGGGCAAGGGGAGCCACCATAGCCCCCAGAAGGGGTGGGCTGGCAAGGCTCCAGCCCTGGGGCCCGGGATGATTTTCATTATTATTTTTTTGTTTTTTGCACTATAAATCCACCATAAAGGGGCCCGTGAAAGTCTGGCCGGGGGTCCGTAGAAGATCCCAGCCTAGGGGCCATGGCCCCCACATCCTGGAGCGGGGCCCCTAGGCTGGAATCTTTTGCGGGCCCCCCGGTCAGACTTTTCACGGCCCCTTCTGTAGTTAATTTATAGTATGAAAAAACATAAAAATGATGAGAACTATCCTGGACCCCAGGGCTAGAGTCCTGTCAGCCCCCCCCCCCTACTTGTGGGGGCCATGGGAGCCACCACTATAAATCTTTGCCAACTTTTCCGACACAACTCTGCCTCTTTTGATGTAACGGAAGTAAGGTGCTTTGCATCAGTCCGGGGTTGTGAGCGGTAATATCTGTCTATCTATCCCCCCTATGGTGGGCTTGTATCGGATTTTTCCTGTCAAGTTATCACTTTCTCAGTCTTTTCAAAGCATTATCAGTAGCACTAGAAGAATGGGCCATCCTAAACACGTACACCTCAAATTTTGGTAAACAAAGCACGTGAATGGCGATTGTTGAGTGTTGTGAAAAAAAAATTTCTAATGAAGGGGGAAAAAAAAAACCCCGCGAGAATACGGAAACCGCGAATTTATATATACGGGGACATACTAAAAAAAGAATTAAACGCGTCAACCGAAAATTACTATGAATAAATTTGCTGCCATCTATGAAGCAAATAACGAAACTTCTAATCATTCGTTTACAATTTCCTCCAAAGATGTCAGCACAAGGATCACGATAAATGTTGATAAAACCTATTTTCATTTTAATTTCGAATTATTTCTTTCATTCATTATATGCATTTGATTTTTGTCGAAATTAATTCTTTCACCAATTTTGTATTTCATTTTCTTGCTGGAATTATCATTCAATTATTTTCGCCATGTTCAATTCATCAATTCATATTTTCCTTATTTCTCAGATAATTTGTTTCATTAGGGTTCCCACTATCTCATTAGATTTGAAATAATTATTTTATTGCTGTAGTTTTGCTGGAATTATTTTTGTTCCAATGACTTTTCTTATCTTAATTCGTCTCGATTCAAATTTTCTTTCTTTTATTTCTTTCATTATGAAATAATTTTCATATCGAATTTTTTTTCCCCTTTGCGGCCGTTCAAGTATTACGTCATCATAGATGGGGGGGGGGGGAGGGTTAAGATTTGCTGACTTTTGATGACAGGGGGGGGGGGGTGTTTAGATAATGGTTGCTGCGTCATCAACCATCCTTTATGAAAATATGAAATATTTTTAATGGCATCTTATACTCGGTGCGCCAAAAACGAGAAAAACCTTTCGATAGTTTGTGGGCAATTGAAGTAACATCCCCCTCCTATTGATAAGTGCCCTACAGAGCACTTTAGTGATCTCAATATTTCGTGGATCCAAGTGATCTGGGAATATGTCGGGACCGCTTAAGTGCTCTGGAACTGCGACACGCATCACTTAAATAATCTGAGAATGTGCCGCTGGAAATTTGAGTGATGTAGAACCACACTGGGGGGCCCAGTTAAGTGTTAAGTGCTCTAAAACTACGTCACACGTCACTCAAGGGATGTCTAAATGTCTCACGGATCGCTTAAGTGTTCTGGAACTGTGTCTCGGGTGATTTAAGTGATCTGAAAATATGACACGGGCCGCTTGAATGTTCTGGAATTGTACCGCGGGACACTTAAGCGACGTGTAAATGTGCCGCTTAGTTCATTTTTACAAAATTATGTTTGAGGAGGGCAGCATCAGATATCCCGCAAGGCCATATTTGGTCCGTGGGCAAGGGCCTTCATGCGATTTATCATTATATGGCTCAGAGGGTGGGTCGCAATGAATTTATTAAAGATAAATTTTGAGTTCATAGCCTTCAAATAACATTGAAATTAACGGAAATTGATTATAATAACATATATAAAGGTATTCTCTTCTGAAATTTCAATTAAAAAACTATTTTTTTTGCGTTAGAAAAATAAATTTTTGATCATGGGAAGGGGGCACGAGTGAGCCACCCTATGCCCCCCCCCCGTATATGTCTCTGATCCCACCAATATGCATTAGGTTTCAGAGGGGCAGAGCTGATGACGAAATTTTGCTGACAAGGGGGGGGGGGCCAAAAATGGCTAAAAATTTGCTTGCGTAATACTTGAACGGTCCCTTTAAAAAAATTCAGTTCTGAGTTTTCATCTATTCGAAATTTTTATTAGTTTTCATGTTAATCTACATTTGATTGTGCTTAGGTCTTTGTACGTATGCTTCTCGGCATTCTTGTATATTGAGTAATACACATACGTATAAAGGGTGGGCAAAAGTCAGTAAAAACTTTAAAAAAGAATAAAAACCGGAAAAAAATAACCGAAATATAAAACGGTTTGAATGGTTAGTATCGCTAAATCACTGTAATTTATTTTTGACAGGAAAAACAGAAACTAAAAAAACAGCCGATAGGTGGAGATGGTGCAAGCGACTTCCGTGGAAATATGCTAATGAGATGGTTATAAGAACTTGCGTTGCTAATCCACAATCAGTTCACCGTTGTAAACCGTGTATGTGGACCTGTTGCACTGTGCCGTTGCTGAATTTGCGACTCGCCTGCAATATGCTATCCCCCTGTGGTCATGTGGAACGCATAGTGCTGTAATAAACGATTTGGAGGCATTCTGTTTGTTATTTGCTTACTTTCCTTTGATTTGTGTACGTCAGCGCCACCTATCGGCTGTTTTTCGAGTTATTTTTCTCCCTGTCATTTAAAAAATTTCCCGTTACCTAGCGATGCTGACCCTGCAACCCGTTCTTTATTTCGGTTATTTTTTCCGGTTTTTATGAATTTTTAAAGTTTCTACACGGACTTTTTTTGCCGCGCCCTGTATGAGACATCGAGTGCAACTGAGGTTTGAGAAATTTTTCGTGCAACCCTATCTGTGGGAATTCTTGATTGAACGTTCAATCTGTTTTGTGCACAAGTGGTTTGACTCTAGTTTAAATTGTTATCGGCATATTGCGGGAAAAGTTTGTTAGCAGGAAATGAAATGGCGGAAGCGTTTTGTGCGAAACTGGTGTAAGTCATATCACAAACAGAGGAATGAATGAGGAACGAGTAGGAATCGGATAAGGCTTGGATGTAAGTGTGGGGAGCTTCAAAGGAGTCCCCCCCCCCCCCAAGAAATAGCTTCTTTCCTCACTTAGACATCTTGCGGACATAGACTTTCAAGCCTTGCGCCCAGACGGTGGAAAGCGCGGTGATGATCGCTGGGGGGGGGGGGGCTGATGATGATGATGCAAGTTCATATGATCAGTCGGCTTCACCTTCGAAGATGGGGGCCCTGCATACCCCCCCCTCTTCCCCCCCCCCCTCCTCCAGTATCTCTGCCACGAACAGTTGCACTGGGAAAAATCGTAGTCTCAAATTAGTTTTAACATGGATGAAAATTATCATGGACCCAAATAATACTATTATGGTAGTTGACCATAAAATGGACCAGGCCATAGTATTATGAGGAATGATTCAGACTTGGGAAACATTGAAACTACCTTCAGAAATAAAATGTGTATTACGTACGCCTGTCTGGTACGAGACTTACCGCTCCACCCGGAACAAGAACAAGTTCCATGTCTGAGCATGTCCAGCAAGACTTTAAATCAACAGCACAGTTCGAATAGGCTGTTATAAGGGAAAAAAATCAATGATGTGAAGATGTGAAGGTATACGCTAGTACTTAGGATAAGTTGGACGCAATTCAGGCAGAACAGCCCACATGTTATTATGAAATATAAACCTACACGCAACGATCTAGAGCAGTTTCGCACACTCCGGCTGCAACCTGCGAAGGGATCTGCGCAATTTTCTGCACAAATCAAGCAAAAACCATTGTTTACCGCAACAAGGCCCGTTGCCGAAGCCAAGAAAGAACATGATGGACTTGCTCTCTTTCATCATACCTTCTGTTCATCACCCCTTCCTTATTGCCCTAAAAACTCGGGAAAATGGATGACATTGGAACGCTGTATGATGATGGCCCAACACTGAAGGAAGCCCAGTCGCAGAGAGAGCACACAGAGCTTCCCGAAAGAAAGAATATTTGAAGACTTTTTCCTGTTTATGAGATTTTGATTTAAAATAAATAAATACAAAAAAAATGAAACTCTATACATATAAAAAGAGAAAACTTTATCTAAGGCCAGGATTACACTATAAAAGTATTACAAAAGTTAATTTATAAAACTTGAAAAATCCAACCAATAAGCGTATTGGTTGAATTCGAGCGAATGTAACAAATAGGCTTATTGGTTTATTTTTTCAAGTTTTGCAAAATATCTTTTATCAAACTTTTATAGTGTAATCCCAGCCTAAGCCTTATTCCTTTATCGTTTTTTTCAACGAGAGCGGTAAAAGTGACGTTCCGTTACATGCAAAACCGGTGTAATTCATGCACAAATGTAATTTTTCACAGGAAATTTTGTCTGCAAAAGCGGTGAAAGTCAATTTACTGTGGAATAATTCATCCAATTCTGAATGAGTATCACCGAAATATGCTCCAACAGTTAGGCCGGGTTTACACTATAAAAGTTTGATAATAGTTCTTTTATAAAACTTAAAAAATCCAACCAATAAGCATATTGGTTACATTCGAGCAAATACAATCGATGATATTATTGGTCGCAATTTTCAAGTTTTATAAAAAAACTTTTCTAAAACTTTCGTAGTGTAACGCCGGCCTTAGACATATGCAATATTGAGTCGACTGTGAAGAAAAAAAAAATTGGATTTTAGTGTCAAAATTTTACAGATTTTCTGATAAAGAACACATTTTTTGACTTTCAATCAGTTACACATTTTCATTTACATTTTGGTAAGTTTTATCAATTTATCACTTTTATCAGTGATTATGCATACTGCCTAAGCGTCGGATCCCTGGTAAACATGATAAATCTTACTATATGATATACTATACATGAGAATAGTATTAATATGCATCGGGGAGATATCGTAAAAATCGGAAATAAAAAAACCGGCTCTCCAATAGATATTTAAATGGATTTTTCAGTTGCATGTGTGGTTTCAATATCATCTGCTACAAGATTTCGAAGCATTGTCAAGACATTTTCAACTTCTACATTTTTGTTGAAGTGCAAAATATCAATTACATTTACTGCAATATATTAATGGGCAATTTTGTGATGAATCTTCAGACCGGTGGCATACCGAAAAAATGCAGAGGATAATAATGCGCGCATCATGTTGAGGTCCTCTGAAACCATCACCAGATCGGTGCTTGTGGTTATTTTATGGCACACCTTAATCGTCTTTCTACATAGTGTACTTTGTCCTGTGTAACAACTACAAAGGATGAGTATACAGTATGTTTATTTAAGCACCTGTAAAACATCATCGAAACACTAAATGCGCATTCAAATCATCCCGTGAAATTCTTCCATAAAAATCCGAGCTCGACTTTCACACAGAAGCACATCCGGGAACATTTTAACATTCCGGATACGCACCCAGCAGGAAAAAACAACATTTAAATAAACCATTTTGTCTGTCTCTCTTAAAATGGTTGTTAATGACATCGAACAACATCCTGATTTAAATTTTCTCGATCCCTGATGCGGATCAGTTTTTGAAGCCGTGGATCCCTCGGCGGGAAGCATGTTACGCATTCACTCATCTATTTCTTCTCCCTTACAGAAGCTTCCTCAGAATAGAGCCCGCTTGTTGTTTCGAGCTATCTTGAGACTCCCCCTCCTTCCCAGAGCTGCGAATTAAGCTTAAGCTAACCAGAAAAACCATATTAGGACCCACAGAGAGAGGGGAGTCACGACTCGACTGTCCGGCTTTTTTACCTATTGGAGGACCCCCACGCTGCGAGGTACTTCCATACTACAACTTGTTCACCGTACCGTATGGTAATAGCCCGGAGGAGAACAACGTTGGCGATTCATGAGCTTTCACGGAGGCAGTTGACAGGGCTTGGGATTGCTCGGTGGGCATCGCGGGAGGGCCCCCGATTTAGTAGATCGCGTAGGTCTTGCACGGAGTTTAATGGTTAAAATGTATTTCGTCGCTAACCTTATTCACTACGACTAGTGTTTATTTTTTATTATAGTTATGAATCGGTGATTGTTTATCCATGTTATCAAATGTAGAAAAAGAGGGTGACATGGACATTATTTCTGAAGTAAAATTTTAATGAAAGGTACTATTCACGTAAAATAATGTCAATGCTACTTGAATGGAACAACTTGAATGAAACCTTAAAAACTGATCTCAAAGTAACATTCATATGACCATGGATCGCTTTAATGTCCCGCCTCTGATAACTTCAGTCGAATGAAATCTCGACAATACCTTATACAGGAGTAACCCCCCCCCCCCCTCTACAGGGTTATTTTAAATTCATGGGACAACCTTTAAGAAGTGATACAAGACACCTAAACAAGCATTTTTGGTCATGGAATGTGTGGTCGAATCGCAATAGCAAAGGCGGTGGAAGGTTTTTTTTTAATGAGTGCACAACAGCACTTCGCCAAAAGAAAATATAATATTTTTCCGACGTATTCGGCTACGATTTGTCCTATCAATCAATGGAGATTTCAGGGGGCTGTAATGTTTCAGGCTTCCTCATGCTCCAACATGGGTAACGTAAAATCTATCACAGGTCATTGTACCGCTTGTCACAGCAAAGAACTAAAAACCAAACTCTTTTGGTTAAAAAAAAAGTTTGGTTTTTTTAACTGGTGCATACCCACCTCCGGATTGGCTCGGAGTTTGGATTTTATTCGTGTGAGGACCATCAAGGTTATGCTGCGCCAAACAATGACACGAGGTACAATGACTTGTGGTAAATTTTGCGTTACCTAAGTTGCACCACGAGGAAGCCTATCACATTACAACCCCTCCTTCACCCTCATATCATTCATAGCACATATCGCGGCAAATACACAGGAAAATACGATATTTTCTTTCGGTGAAATGCTGTTGTGGACTCCCAGGACTCTGCAACGAAGCTGGGCTGGAAGAAATCTCGGCAACAGGATAAGTCCAGTGGAAAAGTTCTGCCATGGCCGGATTAACCATTAAGCAAAATAAGCACGTGAATCAGGAGAAACGGGGCACCACAAAAACTTTCAAAAATTATATATTTTTTTTATTAATGTAAATTGTTTTTCACAATATCAACCATACGGTAAAAAATCATCAAAGATCATATTGGAAATGAAAGTATCTCGTGAAATTGCTCTCTGGCGCAAGATGAGAGGCGTAAATGCTATGGCCACAACAACAATATTGAAATCTGAAATCCAGAGAAACTAATAATATTCCGCACAAGAGTTCACGTTAAAGCAGTTTTTGAAATGAGATGTCGCAAAATTTTCATAAAGGGATTAGAAGGCCCGTACCCTCCCCCCCCCGGTACAAAAGATTATTGAAAAATTAAAAATATTTTTTGTACACAAAATTAAAATATCGAAATAAAATACCTTTGTATGTTATCGAATCAATTTGTTTATTTCAAATGGCTGTTTTGAAGGTTACCAACTTAAAACCTCACTGGGAAGTTTTCTTGTGCCCTCTTTAAAGGTCATTTCTATTAGATCCATATATTCAATATATTCCAATATAGATCCAATATATTCCTATTTCATCCTACTTTTCTTGGATTAAAATTTTATTAAAACTTCATAATTTAACTTGATATATTTGACTAAACCGATTAAATTTCTTGAATTATGTTCCCATACGTAACATTTCTGATAAGTGACAGCATTTAAAAATATTTGAATCAATATTTTGATCAAATATTTCGACATGAAGAAACACAAGTCGATTCTACGAAAACAAGTGGTAATTTCCAAAAATTTCCGAGTTAAAAAAATCACGAACCAAGTAAAGAAATTCCAGAATATGACTAGCGTCTGCGGATGATGTCACTCTCCGCTATCCTTTCAAAGGTGCTGGTAACAGCTGGCTGATGCGAAGGTACATTTTGAAGAGAGAAAATTCAACTGCCCTTGTGAGGAATCAGACCCACGTCCTTTTACTTTCCGGTTGAACGCACGGTGTAGTCTAATGGTCTAGGGTGTTCACTCGGAAAGTGAAAGGACGTGGGTTCGTTTCCCGGAGGTCAGTTGAATTTTCTCTGTTTCCAAATTATATCTTCGCATTAGACAGCTGTTAAAAACCTTTGTATGGATAAGCGGAGAGTGACGTCATTCTCGGACAAGTCGCCATCTGGTGGCATTGTCAGCAATTGTGAGCTTTGGCCCGAGTTAGGTCCGACCGTCCATATACGGTCCCGTTCAGTGAACACGAACTACGAGGAAAGATTGAGACATTCGTTGCCTCTGTAGTCTAGTGGTCTAGGGCGTGGGATCGATTCCCCGCTGGGGCAGTTGAATTTTCTCTTTCCAAAATATATCAGTCAGATTTTAAAAACATTTGTATGACTAACATATTCAGCATATCGTCTTTCTTATGCCAGAGAGATAAATGTGCAAATTTTCACTTTATTATCAGCTGGTTAGATCCCTTACTTTACCATCCAAGTTTTGCCTGAAACGAAAATCATCCCCTATTGGAACACATTTTAGAAGAACAACTTCCATAGAGTAACAGGGGTACAGTAAACATTCTAACGTCGTTTGCCAAGCTCATGAGATTTGCACATTCATGTTTCTGGAGTAGGGGGGGGGGGGGACGATATTAATTATCTGCAAGAGGGTGGCCTTCATTTCTTAATCTATTTCTATATTTACTCACATCCATTCAGTGAACAGTGGTAAAAATGAATGGAATATATTTTTATAGCATCAGTTAATATTACATAGCTACCAATTCTCCGTTTGGTATGAAACTGCTACTATCAATACTCCGTTTGGTATGAAACTGCTACTATCAATACTCCGTTTGCTATGAATGAACAGCACTTGAAAATATTCGCTTAAAATTCAATCAATCGACCAGAAATTTGCAATGAAAGAGTTGAAAATTCTGTATTAAATTTTGCACATTATGTGAGCACTGATTATACTTCACCCATTTGTATTATTGTTTCGTATAATTCTCTTTTTCCCTGTGCTTATATACTTTACATGTTTTCTGTGCTACGTTCCATGGGGTGCCATCGCACCATGCATTAGTATGTGCCACTCGTATACAATCGTTGTATCTTGGTGCTTTATTCTATTTCCTATTTTATGTATTAATATTATTCTCGCATAACAATGTCCGCCACGGTCCAGCCCCATTGGGGACATGCTAAAATTGTCCGACGGCTATAGAGCATGGACCGTGTTCGGCTTAAAGGAAAGAAAGCAAGTTAAAAATTTTAATCGATTGCCACAGCCCTAATCAAAACCATCATAACAAAAAAGTAGTTGGTATGGATGGAATCGCGAGGAAAGAACGGAATCAACACGCCGAAGATCACCAGAGCTAAATGCTCTCTAGGGAATCACCCCGGGTACTCAAGACCCACGAGTATTAATTATTCAAGAACACGGAACAAACAGCGTAATTTCCCACGCGGAGGAATCGAGAGGTAAAAGAAAAAGTTTGAACAAGGTAGTAAATGACCTTGTGTGAGAAATCGCCTTTCTTTTCTCCCTTATTATACCTTTCAAAAAGAGTCGCTCATTCACAAGAAGGAAAAGTTATTCTTTTATTGTTTTTGAATCTCCGATCGTGAAGAAAACTCGATATTTTATGGAGGAAAAATGATTCCTTTTTCAACATTTAGGCGCCGTCATTCACGATCCTGTTCCGTTTTAGATACCGGTTTTGTGTATGATCACTGCGAGAAATTTAAAAAAAAAATCGATTGAAGGAAAAAAAAAGGGATTTCCATTGAACAGTTATTGGTTTAATGTGCATGGGTCGCTCATTTTGGTTCGAACAGCCAACGGTTTCTCTTACGTGTTGAATGGTGTCACTATCCCGGGTGCAACTAGGATGACCGATTTGGGAATTCTCATTCACGAGCGGCTTAGGTTTTATGAATATTGTTAAGCGGTGGTCAAAAAATCGAATAGAATGCTGGGTTTTGATTTTCAAAAAGGTCTCTTCGCGTTCTCTTAAAGTCATTCTTCCGCTTTTCCGAGGCTTAGTTCGTCCTGGACTGGAGTATGCTGTGAGGCTTTGGAGACCATACCTACAGAGGGACATACAATTGGTTGAAGGGGTGCTTTTACAAGGGGACACCACTATATATATATATACACAGTCAAACCTCGTTAATGAGTCACTCTTGGGAGAGCAAAAATATGACTTAGTCAGCGGAGTGACTCGTTAAACGGAGTAAGCCATAGCTGTGCCAATTCCTACCCGATGACAATTGGGACTTCCAAAAAGTGACTCGGTAAGCGGAGTGACGTGTTAACCGGGCTACGCACTAACGAGGTTTGACTGTATATATATCGATTGGTTGCCCTTTCACTATATATAATCTCTGACGTATGAATAAACATTGGTTTTGCCGGAGGGGCCCTGGACCTCCCCCCTCCGGACGGGGCGAAGAGCTTACGTTGTTTCTTGCGACAGAGCCTGGATATCTTTTATATTCGATTTTTCTCCAGTTTCTCTAGTATCAATTGGTGAGGGACAATGCAAGGTTATGGTGACGCAGGGAATTTTTCTCTAATAGGGTTGTTAATAAATGGGAATAGCTTACTCCCGGAGGTAGTAAATTGTAACACAATTGACACGTTTATAAAGAAATACGATAAACATGTTGGGGTAAATCGAGAAGCTCTATCCATACTTAGAATAAGACACCCATAAGTATTCTTTATGGGCATTGTATAATTTTTATCACGTGTATATATTGTTTATAATTTGAGTTTTTAATTGGGTTGCCGTGTTTTTGAAATATATGACATCCATATTTCTTATGGGCATCTTTTTCTCAGCCACCTCGTTGGGCATTTTGCTTGTTGTGGCCTTGTATTTGTATTTATTGGATATACGGGGTGTGCCATGAATTCGTCAGTAGTTTGAAAATTATTAAAATTGTAAGGAATTACTATATCTGAATGCGGTTTGCGGAAAAGTTATTCTATCGAAAGGGGATTTGTATAGAAAACATATTTATGTTTTAAATTTTGTCGATAGATGGGCATGGAAACCAGTCTGGCAGGTGTTATTAGACCTGAACCTTTCTTCAATCTCTTCTGTGTCTGAAACAACTATACACGAATGTTATTTTCGCAATAAAAACATCATGTGAACGCCAGTAACAGGAAAATCCAGAAATGAGCTATTAATAGCATATCCTAAATTTTATAAAATTTTTCGGTAATGTTTTTTTTTTTTCATTTTTCTGGTGATTTGCTATCATGCATCGTCCTCTATCGACACAAAGCCTTTAACTACTTTTTCTACACCAAAAAAAAAATTACAAAAAAACACCCCCCCCCCCTTTTTTTGAGAATGTGACTTTTCCGCACAAACCGCATTCAAATACAATAGAATCTCGACTATCTGGCCTCCGTACAATCCGTCCTAGTCTCTTGGCACCATGACGTTGCCAGATCACCTAGGCTGTCACCAAACTTCACTAAGTTTGTTGACAATTTGGCGAGATTTACAGAGGAATTCATAACTAACATTTACATAAGGTACATTTACTTTTTATGTATAAAGTACTGACCTGTACCGAGAGGTTACAAACTATGAATAGGAGCTGTTTTTGATGGTACGGTGCGGGCAGGAAATGAGCATTTATAGGGTTCCGGTCTATCCGGCTTTTCTGTTACTCGGCCCACCCTTCCGCCGCGTTAGGCCGGATATAGTCCGGATTCTACCGTATATACCAGTTTTCTTCAATTTTTATAAATTTTTAAAACTTTTACGAATATATGGAACACCTTGTATATGAATTTTCCATCGATGAAAGTCCGGGATCAATTTTTCTTTTCATTAAAAGATGAATCGGGTCCGAGTCAGAATTTTAACGGGACTGAAATTTATCATGACACTCACTAGATTATGCAGTCTACCACTGGGCTAGTGCGACTTAACGCATGGGCCCATCCGGGTTCGGCCCGGGGGCCTGAAGAGGAGAGGGGCCTCACAAAAATGATAAGTGGTTGAAATTTTCTAGAATTTTAAAGGAATGGCCTTAAAACATCACTTGTCCCAGGGGCCCATGGTGCTCTTAAGATGGCCCTGTCACTGGGTCGGTCATCATGACACTCACTCACTAGATCACTTAATCTATCTCTAAGTCACTCACTCACCAACACTAACTACTGTATCGCTTACTGATTCACTCATTCGGTCATTCCTCCCTCACTCCCGGCTCGCTGACTCGAGTCGTACTGTGAATTGTTAGTGAATTATGTTAATTGTTGGTCAGTGAATTTTCTCAGCAGCGAATTTTCTTAGCCATAAATTTTCCTTCGATTGAATTGTTGGTCAGCGAATTTTCTTAGCGGGGAATTTTTCTAGCTGTGAATTGTTGGACAGTTGATTTTCTTAGCGGTAAATTATTAGAAAATGGTGTTCTTTTGAGTTCGGTGCTTTATATAACAGTCACGATAGTGGGATGGACTCCTGTCATCCAGGATTTCGTAGGATTTTTTGATCCAGGTAATATCTGAATCCAAGATGAATCTGCAATCAACAGATTATTTCAACAAATACATATATAGAATCCAAAACCCCAAGAAATTCATTCTTCGAATCCGAAGAAACAAGAATGAGGATTTTTTCAAGGCTTTTCGTCTAGACAGAATACTTAAAATAAGATCCAATAATTATATTATATTTGATTGACTTTCACGTTTTTTTGTTCAGTTTCCAGTTCGGATTTACATCTGTTCTCTGATAGACCAATGAGGAATAGCGACTCTTTAACCCCTTCTTCTTCTCTTTTGACCTTACTACTAAGGAACGTGCTGGTTTTGCTAAATTGAATAGTCCATATGTTTTAGCAGACATGCGGTCAGATCACACCAGGTGCCATCTGGAAGTCTATTTTCAGGTTATTTTATCTTACCTATATATACATTTCAACAATATTTGAAGCTGCTTTTCTAGAAAAATAGCTTTGTATTGGTCTGACGAGAATTTCTTCGATTTGTCAGTGTTTTTCCACCAATTTGTAATTATGATACAAATAATAAGGTGATGATCATGCCAACGGACAGGCTTTCCTAGCCATGTGGTATCAACGTTTTGATTTAAATAATTTTTATTCTCTTTAAATTCTTTATTGAATCCAGATAGAGAACCTACTAAAAGTTTTGATCAGGTTTGAGGTCAAGACTTTTAGTCGGCCTATTTCAGAATATAGGAGAGTGGCAAAATCCGAAACGATGATCAAACTTTGTGCCGTGGCACACAAATATGCTTTGTGACCAATTAAATATTATGGAAGAGGATAGAACGAGTTGACTTTTGCCTAATAATACTCAAACAATCACTAACGAAATAAGGTCTACTAAAAATTGTTGTTTCAAACCCCTCTCCCCCCCCAAAGATGCTACAGAGCAGAATAAACAATAGGGCATTTATTATATTCCATATGGTGATTGCCAACTTGGTTGTATAGGGCAAACAGGGAGACTCACAAAAACTAGATTAAATGAACATGTTCGCTTCGTGAAAAATCAAAAATATGAGAAATCGGCCAGCGCCGCTCACTCCTAGCACCAAGATGGAAACCAGCAACCTCCACTCCAAGATGGAAATAGGTTCAAATTTCAGGAAGCGGGATTTTTTCCCAAAATGAAGTCCACGGCCGATTTTGACTTCTACGAAGGCACATACATTCGGCTGATACGGAAAACTGGCTGAGTGAGGAGCTATGCCCTAACGGGGACTCAAACCCCAGTCTCTCGTTTGCCGGACGAGCGCTCTACCAACTAAGCTATGAAGACAGATACAATTTCCCCTCCTTGGAGCGTATGTATATGCTGAATGGCTCCGTGCAATAGACGGTGGCAACATTTTGCTAATAGCTCGCAGATGACATCAGGGCCACCAGATGGTGGAATGACGAAAGTCGTCACTCTCTCTTGTTGAAGTTTCCCGTATCTGTCGTACCAACAAGGGAGAGTGACGTCTTTCGTGCAGGCCTGTAGCCAGAAATTTCGTTCGGAGGGGGACCACTTTCATTTCGGGGTAGGGGGTACCAAAGTGATAGAACAATAGATTAGGCCATCTTTTCCCCTTTTTTCGGTTATTTTCCCACATTTAGAGGGGGGGGGGGGGAGACCAAACTCTAAAGTTGCCCGAGTGGCGCCGTGGTAAGATGCTCGTATTCCACTATGAAGGTCCTATGAAGGTCTGTGAACCATTAAGGTCCATGGGTTCGGATCCGGGCATAGAACATTCAAAGCAAGTTCTTTACCTACCGAGCCTAGGGCGACCACCGATGGATGGAGCCTTCATTTCGTACCCGACTCCACTGGTTGGAAATTGACGAATGGCGATATATGACCGGAGTTGGTGTGCGGTGTAGTAGCAGTAGACTCCTAAGTTAGCGCCGGAGTGGCGCAGTGGTAAGATGCTCGTCTTCCACTGTGAAGGTTACCATCATGGTTCGTGGCTATGGATTCGAATCCGGCCATAGAACGTCAGAAGCAAGTTCTTTACCTACCTAACCTGGGGTGACCACCGATGGATGGAGCCTTCATTTCCCACCCAACTCCACTGGTTGAAAATTGATGTATGGAGTTGGTGTACGGTAAAGTAGGCCCCCAAGTCCTCCCCGGCCTTACTTTCGTCACGGACATTCGAGCCTTCAAAAATAAATTAGTAAACGGCAATATAAATCAACACCACCGATCGCAACACCATGGCTAAAATTCATTACGAGTGGGAATTTGTAAGAAAATTCGCTTTATTTCGCAAGCAGTCAATCTCAGGGTGCCTCAAAAAGACTTCAATGCACAGGCTCTCCGCTTCATTCTAGTCACGATGTTTGACTTCGACAGACGTCTGTATTTTTTGTTCTGCTGAGCTAACCGAGACTGAAGATTTGGTAATCAATCCCAGTGGGATGCTCTATCCGCGTGATATTTTTTATCCTCTGAAGACGAACCCATAGCACATCGAAAAGCATTAGGATTTCCTTGTATTTACCTTATTCGTTGGTGATTTTTTGAACAATTAAATCGAACCAGTATCGATTGGTGAGGGACAATGCGAGGTTATGGTGTCACAGGGAATTTTTTTCTAATAGGGTTGTTAATAAATGGAATAGCTTACCCCCGGAGGTAGTAAATTGTAACACAATTGACACGTTTAAAAAGAAATACGATAAACATGTTGGGGTAAATCGAGAAGCTCTATCCATTCTTAGAATAAGACAACCATAAGTATTCTTTATGGGCATTGTATAATATTTTATCATGTGTATATATTGTTTACAATTTTTTGTTAATTACATTGAAATATATGACGTCCATATTCTTTTATGAGCATCTTTTTCTCAGCCACCTCGTTGGGCATTTTGCCCGTGGTGGCGTTGTATTTGTATATAAATATTCCGCGAACTATTGAGCTCGAAGTTAATATATTAGCGTAGTAATAGGGATGTGCTTCAATTCGAGAGGTAATGTCCATTTAGACTTATCCCAACGTGATTAGAGATTACGGATAGGTGCCGAGGTGCGTTTGATTCCGTCGAGGGTGGCGCGATAGTAGAGAACTCGGAAAAATTGCTAATATTCTCATATTAAATCATATACTGGAGTTTTACTGGATTGCACATTAGAGTCTATAGACAGATCCGCACCTTGGAAATTTGTGGACGCTTTTTAAAACACAAACTCTTCTTGCCTTTCTCTTTTTCTTCCTATCCCTTCCTTCTTCTCTTCTCTACCGTAAATGGTCTGATGAAAAAAAAGGGTGCTGTATCCACGTGAAATATAAAATTGTGTCACTGAAATCACATTTCATGCTAATTTATGATTGAAATTATGGTTTTCGTCTTTTTTTTTTTTTCATTCATGAAATATAAAGGATTGAATTCATTCGAAATCAAAATAATCCGACATTCCTGAAAAGAAAGTCGCGTGAGTGGAAATTTTTTAACAAAAATGAATATATGCAATATTATCTCAGCTTTATGTTTTGGTAAGATTTGCTGTATTCCACACGGCATCTTTGGTGGATCCATGCATTTACCAAAAATTATGCATTCGATGAGTAATGTTGATTTTTTCTGTACCTACGTGTGTGAAGAAAATCCTTTACTACTCATTTTAATTTAATTTTTATGGGAAAATACGTTTCTTGGACTTATCGCAAACTACAGTCAAATCCCGTAGTAACGAATACCGTTATAGTGAAAAATCTCGTTTTAACGAATACCGTTATAGTGAAAATCTAGTTTTATAATGAACACTTTCCTATTCCCCCAGATAAGTTTACATAGGAACAATGTAAAAAAATCTTTAATTCCTTTATAACGAAATTTCATTTTAACGAAGTGATTTCTCCGGTTTCTTGGAGTTCGCTGCAACGGAATTCGACTGTAGTAAATTGTTTTAATGAAGAGAACAGAAGGTGATGATTCTTTTTTATATTTACAAAGTATATACTGAATTCAATTAGGAATTATTTATAATCGCCCGTGTGAGCGATAAACACATCAAAATTAATCGAATTTACCTAGGTGATAGATGATTATGCATAATCACACACACTAATTTACCACTTTTCCGGTAGCATCGAAGGGTAAAAAAATAGTGTAGACTGAAGTATTCCAAAAAAACATTCTAGTGGTAGTTGATGTGAAACAGACCCTATGCAACTCGAATACACTTCAGGAAGAGGACAAAAAAATGTGGGGGGGGGGGGGTAAACAAGAAATTTAAGCAGGGGCGTAAATGTCTCCAAATTTTACCTATGCGGAAATGACGTTGTGCGTATCTCTGTCACCAAACCGCACATTTGAAAAAAGAACACTCGTAATTGAAATGAATACAGTACTACAATTGATAGAACACTATGGAAAGGTGACGACATCGATGAATTGAGAATTTATAACAGTTTTCAAAATAAGTAACCATCATGAAGACACGTGAATGAAAAGCGCAGAACTTGAAAACACTTTTTAAAATAAAAACTCTCAAGATTCTAACGAATCTTTATTGAAGCCCAAGAGTCTTGTGAAGAAATCTGCAACTACGGCCAAATATTTCGATAGAAGTTCTTGTTAAAATAAAACACGATGCAGTAGCCAACGTTTATCAAGAATAACATTTTGATTTTTATGTGTTAAAACAGCGTTTTGTTTTGCCGATGTTATTATTATAAGCGGTTGATTTTTGTAACCAGTCATTCTTATAAGTAGCGTATTTTAAAGATGATTCTATATTTCGACGAGATCTTGAATTCTATTGCATAAAATTCATCACAGCTCTACCATTAAAAAAAAAATGAGCCAAATTCGGATATTTTCTTTAGGGACCTTTGACTTAAAAAATTATAGTGTTCTTTAACCTTACTGGTGCAGGTCCGGGAGACCAATTTGCAAAATTCGAAAGATGCTGTACGTGATATGAGTGCTGCGGGATGAGAGAGATGCCTTTGGAATTCCTATTTACGTGAAAAAAAATATTCCGTGCTGCCAAGTTTTTAACTAAACAGGGAACTCGAATGAATTAGATGGTACTTTACGGCTCAGGAACAACGCTAAAACCACGTACAGTTCATTTAATATTAAACAAGTTAGAAATTTAGCGCATATAAACTCACTTACCAAAAAACTACTTAATTAACAGTAAACACAAAGTATAGCAAATGGTATTATGAAGCATTGAATTTACACCAATGAGTATCACGAAAAGAAAAATGATAATAATATTGTAGTATGAAACTTCATTTTTTTTCCATGCTGCTCACTGGTTAAAAACCAACAACTAATTCTCTTTGAAGAATAATTAAAACAAAAGGTTTTGTTCTTATTTGATAGGTGGCAGCAGGGTTCTGATTGCAACACCATTTTTCTCATGTAAATATAATGAAAGGTATACTATTTTTACACTAGAGAAAATCTGCTGTCATTTACAAAAAAAATAGACAAAAAAGCAAATGCACATCGTAGAGAATTGTTTTCGTACTTCCCATTGAATAAAACATTCATTTGCATATTCGTACTCAGCAAACCAAAAGCAATCACTGAAATTCTAACGAAAATATAAAAACATATTAACCAGTAGTATTATACGCCGGCACGAAAAATTCAATCCAGTATCACACCATTTTTAGTCTATTTTCATGCTTCACACCTGTTTAAAATTTAAATCCAAGAATTTCGACAGATAGTTTTATTTTTATTTAATGGGTGGCAGCAGGAGTCCCAGCTCAACGTTGTTTCTCGCATATAATATAATAATAGACTTCAAATATGAAATATTCAAGTCGGAAGGTTAGAAAATGCCCTAAAATAATAAATATTATTTTCCCCTCACTTTCAAACATTGTTTCTCCCATTTATTGCTGTCCCAGAAATTCTTCCTCTTAATTTCATCGGTCCGCAAGTAAAGAAAAGGTGTGAGAACACTGCTCTCTAATGAATTGTGGCAATCTACTCACTGATATCCGTGTCCGGAAAATCACCGACCAACAATTCATCGCCATGCAATTCACTGCTGAGAAAAATCACCGACAACAATTCATCGCCATGCAATTAACTGCTCTGAAAATTCACCGACCTCAGTTCGACTTGGTGAAGCCCCACGAGTGAATGAATGATAAAGTGAGCAAGTGAACGAGTGAGTCAATGAGTGAGTGTGAGTGAGTGAATGAGTGAGTGAGAGTGTGAGTGAGTGAATGAGTGAGTCAATGAGTGAGTGAGAGTGTGAGTGAGTGAATGAGTGAGTGAGAGTGTGAGTGAGTGAATGAGTGAGTGAGAGTGTGAGTGAATGAATGAATGAACGAAACTGGTCAGCCCCTAAAGCTAGCTCGCTCTCGCTTACTCACCAGGTCGCTCAGTTAATCACTAGGTAGCTCATTATATCACTTACTCACAGGGTCGCTCAATATATCACTCACTCACTAAGCCGCTCATTGTATCACTCACCCACTAGGCCGCTCATTATATCACTCACCTACTCGGCCACTCACTTGTTCCCTAGGTCATTCACTCATTCACCAAATCACTCACTATAAATATCACTCGACTAATCTCTCAGTAGGCCGGTCACTCACTTGATCTGCAGTTCACTCATTTACTCCCTAGGTCACTCACTTACTTCCTAGGTCACGCACTAACTCACTAGATCGCTCACTTTGTCATTCACTCACCAGGTCATTCATTCTATCATCAATTCACTATTTTGCTTATTCTATCACCAATTCACTTGGTTGCGCACTCTTTCACACACTCAAACAACTGGTTGCTCACACTGTCATTCGCTCACTACTTCGCTCATTTCACCAACACTAACCACTCTGTCACTCACTCACTAACTACTGTATCAATTACTGACTTACTCACTCGGTCATTCCTCGCTCACTCACTTTAACAGTACCATGTTAAAGTCATTTGCTTAGCGCACTAATGTTTTCGAATTGACATAGATATGATGAGGAGACTATCAGCTGAGCCTACACTCAGCGAGAACCCTCGTTCCACCAATCCAAGATTTGAAGATCCTCGCTCACTTACTGGCTCGCTGACAAGCATAGGCGGTGATAGACTTGGAAATCTGGGGGGGGGGGCACGATGATGATGATGATGTCAATTCATTTATGCATGTATACGTTAGATCAGTCAACTTCACCTTTGACGCTGGGGGATGCCCCCCCCCCCCCGTATATCTCTGCGCGTGCCGACAAGTTTCGAGCTGTCGTCGATGAATTTTCCGTCGCGAATTATTGGTCGGTGAATTGTCGGCGAATTCTCCGTAAACCCCGCATGGCAAGACACTCGATAAATTTCTCACGTCTAAACGATCATAATAATAAGAGAATTCGCCATCAAGGAAATAATAAAAACTGGGGTTACTGTGAAAGTGAATGATGGCCGTTTTGTTAGGTAAAAAGGCGTCCTTTCCCGAGAGAACCTGTCTCTTTCTTATTATATTCTTGAAGGATAAAGAAAAGGAAAACATAACTGTCCGTTCAGGTGCCTTTAAGATAGTACAACCAGCGGTTCGAAGCCCCCGGGGCTCCAGAGAACGCGAACAACGTGTGGCCTAATGACAAATCATCGTAGAATGCTAATGAACAGAGATGTTCATGCAAAGATGGACATCCACGATAATAGCGGGAAATAAGGAAGGAAGAAAGAAAAGAAAATGGACAGAAAGGATTATGTGTTAGCGTTCTCTTGAAAACAGCATCTGGTACGTAAGAAAGACCAGCAGATGAGGAAAGAGAAACCTGTAAGACCAGCAGGTGAAAGTTTCCGCCGCTTACGACAAAGAGAAATGGCGCTTTCATTTTAATACATAAACCTACTTTCTTACCTAAGATGGTCACTGGTGTTTACGTGATGTGAAAGCCAATTTACGCAGGAAATTTTAAACAAACTCCGTTTAATCCATTTCATAGGAACCTCACATTCGATGATTTGTTTTTCGACTCACTCAAAATGAACGATAAAAATTAAATCCTAATCAAAATAAGAAAACTTATAAATGCGATAATAACAGGTCAGATCGCCTATTAACCTTGAACAACGTTAGCCGAGGTGTTCCAATGAGCTGAATCGTTTCAGAAAATCAGGCTCTGGGCATGATCAAGAAATTCGGTAGTGATTCCCAAGAACAGTGGAATAACGCAGCATCTTAGAGCCTTAGATAAATTATATAAGTAGAAATTATTAAAATTTGGGAAATTTTAATTTTAAAATTATTAAAATTCTAAAACTAAAATTATTAACAAAATGGTTTCAGTTTTCGTTAATGAACTTTGAAATTCAGTTTCTCCCATACCTCCGCCTCTCGTGACGTCTTGCTAGCTTTTTTGCTCGCAGTAACCAATCACCGGCGTGCTAATGCTTCCTGTGTTACTAAGAAAGTAGGGATTGTAATTACGCTGCCGGGATATTTTGCACTATCTGTATTTCAGGCGTACTATTTTAGGATATGAAGGTAAGGGCGGTATTCACCGACATGGTTTAAACTACAGTCACAATTTTTTGATGAGAGATCAACACGGATTGGTTAAATTCAGGGTTTTAACCAATCTATGTTGAACTCTTATTCAAAAATTGTGACTACAGTTTAAACCATGTCGGTGAATACGGCCCTAAGGTGCCCGGAATATACCGAAAGGACTCATCGCCTTCCGTCTTAGGCCAGGATTACACTATAAAAGTTTGATGAAAGATCTTTTACACAAAACTTGAAAAAAACAACAAATAAATCTGTTTGTTACATTCGCTGGAATGTAACCGATACACTTATTAGTTGAATTTTTCAACTGTTATAAAAATGAGCTTTTGTAAACTTTTGTAGTGTAGTCCCGGCCTAAGATGGAAGGCGATGAGTCCGTTCGGTATATTCCTGGCACACCTTAGCTTCATATCCTAAAACAGTACGCCTAAAATCTAGATAATTTGGTTGTTTTTTCAAGTTTTGTAAAAGATCTTTTATCAAACTTTTGCAGTATAATCCCGGCCTTAGCGTGGCAAAAATAGTTTTCTGTTCGTAGTGACGTCTAATTGTTCAAAGAAAACGGCATAGGAAACAGCAGGGGCGTCGGAAATGTTTCAATCCAGTGAGTGCTCGTCTTGAGTTTCATGTTGTAAACTTTAATTTTGTGTGTGGTCGAGCACCCGTAGAATCCGCAATCCCGACGCCACTGGTTTAGACAATGAGAGATCAAAGTCAGTTAATGACAACAAAGAACGAAGTGCTAGGTCAGTGAGTGACTATAAAAAATGAAGTACTCATTTGACCATTTTTGTTGCACCACGGTCATTTTCTGCACACGAGGGTTAATTAGACCGGGACCTACAGTTTATTGCCGATTCTGAACGGCAGGCTTTTTTTTATACTCATCGAGAGGTTGTGCGCTAACTCCCTGCGGTAGCAATTTTTGTTGCGGTCATGTCGCCGGTTCTGTTGTACCCCTGTGTCAGGAAAGTTTTCTGACGAGGACGAACCGGGTATCGAACTCGCGACACCTCTAACCATCCTTTGGTGCTTTAGGAGAGTATCTTACCGACCTGGGCTACCGCGCACCAAGAATGAAGTACCAGGTTACTGAGTGATCAAAAGATTGACATTAGAGAATGTGTGTGTACGAGAGCGACCCAGAGAGCAAGAAACAAAGTTAGTGAGCAACGAAAAGAGGGACCAAGAGTGTGTGAGCAATTGGGCATTCACATGTCAATGCATTGTGAAAGCACGTGATTGACCGAAAGATCTAAATATATAGTAGCTGGGTCAGTGAGTGATCAAAAGATTGACATTGGAGAATGTGCGTGTACGGGAGCGACCCAGAGAGCAAGAAACAAAGTTAGTGAGCAACGAAAAGAGGGACCAAGAGTGTGTGAGCAATTGGCCATTCACATGTCAATGCATTGTGAAAGCACGTGATTGACCGAAAGATCTAAATATATAGTAGCTGGGTCAGTGAGTGATTGAAAAAGTTGTCTAGAAAGAGTCGTGATCGAGTCAGTCAGGGTGACTTTGAGAGATCGAGACCCCAGGTCAATGAATGATTAAAAGAGTGACGCAGAGAGTGAGGGGACAGATCAGTGAGTGATCAAAAGTGTGATATAGAGAATGTGTGTTCCAATATTTTGGCTGCTCACTGATTTGATTTCTTGCTCTGTACATTAGTTCCATGTAAACATATTATTTAGGTCCTAGACAGTGTGTAATCATGTGAATAACCAAAAGATCTCAGGGGCGTCTGAACGTGTTCCGAACCTATGTGTGATCATCTAACAGAGAAAATTTTGATTTCTGAATCAGTTTTGGGGGTGCTCAGACCTGTGCCGTAAATTTCCGTGCACCCACATCACCTCTGGCTCGGGGAACAACTATTGACTGTAGCGATCACTATGATACATCAACGATATGTAATTTGAAGACATCAAAGATATCCAGAAGTTTCTTAGTGAAAAAAGTAATAGGCATTGACCCAAAACAGCTGTAGTGCCATCGAATTTCGCCATTTAATTTCCTACTCATGTATTATCCTAGAATGAAGGAGATTGCGGATTGTTCCTGGTCCTCTGCGGTCATTATCAAAGGACCATTACTGGCAAAATGCGCGACATGGTTCAAATCAAACAAAAGACACAATATTTGGACTATGGGACTTTTTATAGCGATCGTACTTTATTTCGCTGTACGAAATGTCGACAAAGTTTTACCCATAATTTATCCGTTTCTAGCTTCTGGCGTTTATGTTTCCTCGACCAGCAGCTGGTGTGTGATGCTGCGCGGTAACTATTACAACTACTACGAGTGCTAATACCATTTACAACCGGGCAACATTTATTATGTCTTTTTGGAACTGCTGGGTGTCCAATAAGCCAATATCGTGTCCCTGCTGCGCGACAAATTGAGATACACATGTGAACTTGGACTATAATTGCAAGGGTTGAGATTCGTGCCGACGAGAATCGTAAACGGGTGATGGTGTTCACTTGGGGAGGGGAAAGTGGCGAAATCCCATTGACTAGTTCGTTGCCACCACCTTGTTTGAGTGACTCTAAATACAAATGTTTGATCGAAAGAGAGGCCGGTTTTTATATCGGGGTTATAATATCGTAGGGGAGTCTGGTCATTTCGAGGAAGTCACTTCTCTATCAATCGGTAGTGAAACGTACAATTGTGTTACAGAAGGTACTCGTCATTAGCCACCTACTGATACAGAAAAAGATTAACGTCGTATAGAATCCTTCAACATAATTGCATTAGGTATAATTTAGACGAAGAGGAAATGTATCGTGCGAGATTCAACAATTTTGAATAATAAAATGTAATGTGTGTGTGAAACACTGTGGGAAGTTTTATACAAATACAACGCCACAACATGCCGAACGAGGTGATTGAAGAAAAAGTTGCCCATAACAAGTATGGATGTCATATATCACTAAAATACAGCAACCCAATTCAAAATGCACACACACAATCACAAAAATTATAACCAACTGGCTACAATACCCGGCGCTGCCCGGGATTTCTTCAATGAGGCTTTTTGGATCATGCGATATCTCCCTCTTTCTTTGAGGGACATGCAAACCGTGTCTAAGTTAACCAATATGGCGACGTCCTGCGCGACTCATGAAAGAAACAAATCTAAATTTAAAGAAACGTAGAAATGAATATCTCCCCCCCTTTTTTTTATGGGTGTAAGGTATTTCGATCCCCTCCCCCTGAATTTCTGCCTGTTTGAGCTTCCAGAAATGCTTAATTAAAGCTGTGGAATTTTTTCGATGTACTTTACTGGGCCCATAACTAATTTTAAAAACATCCTAAACTATATGAATTTATGCAAATAAATATCAAAAGACAATACGGAGAACTTAATTTTCATGATTGAGAAGATATAAATAAAAAGTTGAAATCAATGTTATTACATGGATATCAAACTCAAAAGTAGATCCGGCTAATTATTCATATTTTTAATTTTCTGGGCTTCGTATCTCCAAGTGAATTCCATATTTCAAAAATCGAGAATTCAATTTAATTTTTAAAATTATTGATGTGGCAGGGAACCCCCCCCCCCCCACTAAATTTCCGTATTTATGCAGTTAAATCGGCAATTTTAATAGTGATTTCTATGAGGATCACCCTTCTCCTGACCCTCAAAGCGATGATGGTGATGATTATGACGTCTATTCAAAAAGCCTCATTACTGAGAGTATTGAAAATGTGGCAAACCATTATAAAGGCATAAACTATTATACATAACTGGCAGCATTAAAGAAGTGACAAACCATTGTAAAGACATAAACACGTCTGAAACTCATCGCTAGGGAACCACGGTAACCGAAGTAAACGTTCGGAAAGTGATTGTTGAGGCCCAAAAACCATTGTTGCCGGACAGTTTTTTGCCCGTTTGGGGCATTTGCCCTGGTCTGACGAAATTTTAAAGTAGCCTATCGTTCAAGTCGGGTCCCATTTGGTATATATGCAAAATTTGGCGACGATGGATCTAAAATTGTAGATTTGTATTGAGAACATACACACACACACACACAGACACACACACAGAAAATCAATTTTATATATATAGACTAGCTGATACCCGGCGACGCGTTGCCCGCCCCGTAAAAAATGTATATATGTATAGCTTATTAATTATTTCTGCATTAAGTAAGAAAAAATTACTTTCATTTTTAAACATTTTAATTAAAAGCTTCAGAGAATTGCTTGTGGCTACACAATATTTTAGTTTGTCCATCTGGTGTGTAGATGTACAAATTTTTAGGATTACCAACACGCGAACAGGCGACGAAAAGCTGTCCGTGTGAAAAACAGGGCTCAAATAGGTTGATACCTGCCACTGCTAACAACTGGCTTTGCGCTTTGTTGATTGTCATGGCAAAAGTTAAATGAATCGGGAACTGTAATCGCTTGAAAGTGAATTTCATTTCTTCAGTGATAATTGGGATACGTGGAATGTGAACGTGTCTTCTCGTCCGGAACATCCAGTTAGAATCGTTGCTTCAATGATGTAAGTGTGCAATTTCTTCACGCAGAGTCTGTTGCCATTGCAGAGTATCGGTATCTCCAAATTTCTTAAAAGCAGGTTGATACCGGTTGAACTCACATGTTGGTGGATAATGATAACTTTTTAACTTCGTACCAGAGTGTTAACTTTGTGCCAGAGTTTTTTAAATTGAAACTATACCTATACGATGGGCGGTTGATAAGATAAAGGCCGCATTATCACTTACAGGCCACCCTGTATATAGGCTAGCTGAAATACCCGGCGCTTCCCGGATTTTCTTCAATTACTGGGAGGATTGGAAAAGTGACAAACCGTTATAAAGGAATAAACTGTTATAATAACAGAATTGAAGGTGTGACAAACCCCATTGTAAAGGCATATACTCACGTCTGAAACGCATTGTTGGGAACCACGGTAACCAAAGTAAACGTTCCGAAAGTGATTGTTGAGGCCCCAAAACCATTGTTGCCCGACAGTTTTTTGCCCATTTCGGGCATTTGCCCAGCTCTGACGAAGTTTTAAAGTAGCCTACGGTTCAATCCCGGACCTGTTTGGTATATATGCAAAATCTGGCGACGATCGGTCTAAAACTGTAGATTTGTATAAAGAGCATACATACATACATACATACTTTCACATTTATATATAAGATATATATATATACATGATACAATATTACGCATTGCCCATAAATCGTATTTATGGATTTATTCAATTTTGATGAAATAGAATCATCTTGATTAATGTTAATGATAATAATAAATATGTGTCAAAATATTTTGACCACTAAATTTTGATCATGTTTTATGCTGACATTTGGATCATTAATGAATCAAAAAAGAAACAAAAAGACAGCACCTGAGAGGTGTGTGCTGAGATGCTCATCTATCACCGTCGAGGTTGTCGTCAGCCTCGAACCGGAGGAATTATGTATGTATATATGACAAGGTATTTTCCCTAGCGAGCTTGAGATGATCACTGATAGATGGCGCTTTCATTTCCATCTGAACTCGTTAATGGCAGCAAACTGCTGTGTATGGCCGGAGTTGGTGTTTGTTGCAGTAAGTAGTATCCAAACAAAAAAAAAATAGCAGCCTTTAAATCTTAAACAATAAATGATCCTTCTTTGCAATAATATCGGTAACTGCATTAATTCTTGAGTTTGTTATTTTCTAGAACATTGGTTCTCTAAAGTTTTGTTGCCCGCGGCGCTCGTTTGCCATTAATTTGACAACTTGGATTAATTTAGAATGGGATAGAAAAACTGAGTAGTTATTTGGAACGTTTAGAAAGTGAGGGCAAATCACTTTCGTGCTACATATCTTTGTTTCTCTTCGAGTGAACTTGAATTATTTTTGTAAAGTGTGATATCAGATGCTCACAAATTTTGAAAAAACTTTCATTTTTGATATACAGTCAACCCTCGATTTACGAACTTGAATCATCCCCCTGAAGTCTGTTCAAAATTCGAATTGTTCGGAAACCGGAATGATTTTTCCCATAGCAATTAATCTGTTCCTGGGACTCCGAAGATTTGCAGTTTTTTGACCATATGAGTCACTCATATGGTCACTCACTCCATGAACTTTTAAAACAGCTAATGATGATAACTAATACGGTTATCATTCACCAAAAAGTTAAAAAAAAAAACCTGTTATCATATTTCGAAAAAGATGAAATGCAAACGCAATGAAAAACGTTACAAGAGCAAATTCTGATTTCGAGAATATGTATCATCTATACTCTAAAGAACCTCAAAGTTTGAACTTGCAACACTATCCGGCCAGAAAAATATACTCCAATCCAAATTGATGGCTCTATAAGATACTTGCTGCCAAGCTGCACAAACTGTTAGTTCTACATCCGATATCATTGCGAAACACATCTTTGGAAATTTTCCTCTCTTCAGACTCCATAAAGTTTGAAATGACCTGCTAATCCATAGGCTGAATAAGAGAAGTCGTATTTGGCGGCAGGAGCTTTATTCCGATGAAATACATGTCTTCGACTGAATTCTGTCAGGAATAAAAAATTCAATCCCAGACCTCTGAAATGTACTTTTACCGAGATTTAGACCGTTTTTCGCGTTCGTACACGGGAATTAGTTCGTAAGACGTGTTATTTCTTTTTTTGTTTGTAAACAGCATTGTTCCTAAACCGAGGGTTGACTGTATATACAATAATTGAAATTATCTCTTATACCAGAGCATTTCATTTTGTTAGTAATTTTTTCAGCCTATGATACCGCAAAAAATACCTTCAATACTATTAAAATTTTACTGATCATAATTCTTTTGAAATCTCAGGCTGCGGTCCCCGGCCCTTATGGGCACCCGTGCAATTTTTCTCCCTAGTCATTGGGTTCAGCCATCTGTTGTAGTCAAATGGCTTCTACGTTGCATCGAGTTGATAGCTGTCTCCATGGGTAGAAGGACCGGAGTGATTCGATACTTGCGAGCACGCGGCAAATGATTTACGGAAAATTCACCGCGAGGAAAATTCACAGCTAGGAAAATTCACCGACTAACAATTCATCGACAACAGTTCGATGCGAGTCAGAAAGCGAGGGAGTGAGTGATTGAGTTACTAAGTCAGTGAGAGAGGGAGTGAGCGATTGAGTTACTGAGTGAGTGAGAGAGGGAGTGAGCGATTGAGTTACTGAGTGAGTGAGAGAGGGAGTGAGCGAGCGAGCTACTGAGTGAGTGACCGAGTTACTGAATCTGTGAGTGAGTGAGCTACTGAATCTGTGAGTGAGTGAGCTACTAAGTAGATGAGTGATCTAGTGAGTAAGTGAGTGAGTGAGCTACTGAGTGGATGAGTGACCCAGTAAGTAAGTGAGTGAGTGACCCAGTGAATAAGTGAGTGAGTGACCTAGTCAGTGATCCTAAAGATATGGCGGAAAGTTTTAATAACGACTTTATTAGAAGAAATTTGTATGATACGGAAGAAATTACACATTGCTGTTGCACAATACAAGATAGTATATTCAACCAAATTCCATTAACTCGGTTTTACTCAGAAACTTCTAATGAAATGTTAAAAGGGGTAATAACAGAATTAAAAGGTAATAAAGTAAGTGGATACGCGATGAATTAACTTCCTAAAAATGCTTAAAATCATGTCCTGTTATGACTTTGATATTATAAAAAACATCGCTGATTATCAATGGATTTTTTTTATGCTGAACTAGGTGTTACCAGCGACTTCACTGGTGTGGATTCTGCAATCTCAGATTTACTCAGCGAAGATCCCCCCTACACCACTTGAACACCCCATGATCCCTATGGGTGATGAACTTTCAGAAATCCCGTCTTATTAATGCGTATCTACGTCTATATATACTGTATATAAAATAACATGTCCTGACACTGATTCATCATCGCCGAGCCAAACCGCTGAAGCTATAAATATCAAAATTTGTGAATAGTTTTGTTTCACGACGTGAACTGACTAAGAAAGGTTTTTCCATATTCGACTCCTAAGTGGGGGTTCAATAATGGAGGTGGTCATATGTTGGAATAACGACGAGCCGAAACCGTTGAAGCTATAAATATGCCATTAGGTCGACATTGTAATATATACATATAACATAGAACAATCAGATTTTTTAATCATTTGTGACACTACTAGGTTAAAACTAACTAATTCCCTCACTCTCCATCACTCACTAGGTCACTCGCTCAATCACTCACTAGGTCACTCGCTCACTAATTCAATTACTAGATCACTAACTTACTCATTCAATTACTACATCACTAACTCACTCATTCAATTACTACATCACTAACTCACTCATTCAATTACTAGGTCACTTACTCACTCACATACTCAGTAGGTCACTTACTCACTCACATACTCAGTAGGTCACTCACTCACATATTCAGTAGGTCACTCACTCACATACTCAGTAGGTCACTCACATACTCATTATGTCACTAATCACTAGTCACTAGTGAGTCACTAGTCACTACTCATTACTCACTCCTCTCTCACTGACTCAGTAATTCAATCGCTCACTCCCACGCTAACTGACTCGCATCGAACTGTTGTCAGTGAATTTCCCTAGCGATGAATTTTCCGGCGGTGAGTTTTCCGGCGGTGAATTTTCCGCACACGGGGGCAAATGGGGGGGGGGGCACCGCTATAAATCTTTGCTAACTTTTCCGACGCAACTCCGCATCTTTTGAGGTAACGGAAGTATGGTGTTCTGCATCAGTCCGGGATTGTGAGTGGTTACATCTATCTATCTGTCTACTGATAGTAATAAACTCATTTATTTATTTATTTAATATTGGTTGGCCGAGTCCTATACAAGGACCTATATCTTGGGAATATATGGAAGTATTTGAAAGAGTACGCGTTAATAACCTTAAGATGGATAGAACGGCCTCGATCCTGGATGATGTTCCTAAACAATTTTAATCGTCAATAACATCTGGGCTTCAATATTTTCTACATATAAAAAATATATGTTTTCTCCACTACTAAAAACAATTTTTCTTTCGAATAAGGACAGTAGATTTTTAGCCATTTTGTACCCCTTCCCCCCCCCTCTTGTTCCTATCTACTACTACTACTACTACTAAACCAGAGGCATGCACCTCGTCCACATTCCTCTGCGGACCCTCTGACGAATTGATACATGTTGGAATGTGCGTGTAGTGAAACATAGAGTGTAGTTTGTTTCTATGTAATGCTTGTTATGTGTAGTGCTGTCATCTGCCACCAGTTTTTCTAACTAAGAGTGAAGTGTAATGATTGAATGATTATATCGTTGTAGGCCTGTTGCTCTCTGTGGCGAGACTTTTTAATGGGGAAATCGGCTCGAAGTTGGGAACTACAGGAAACCAACTTCAGCCGACCAACACCATAGCCCACTAAACAATTAAGGCCCTCCAACTCAGAGCGTCACGTGACCTGACGTCATTTTACCCGTCCCAGTGTCCGGTAGCTGCTTGTGGGAAGGAAGAAGACATTCGCCATGTATAGTAGTACTAAATAGATAGTTTCAGCGTGATTTTTTCCTTCGTTTTTTAAAAATGCCTGACCGTTGTTTTGTAACTTCTTGCCATTCCAATTACGACGGAACTACGGAATACTTTTCCGTGTTCCAATTTCCGAAGGAAAAAAAATTGAAAGAGATTTGGATCAAGAAGATTCCTAGGAATGACTTATTGCCAACACACCGTAGTGTAGTATGTGAAAGGCATTTCGCAGAAGAATGCATCGTACGTTTCGATGAATTCGTTTCTAATGGTGAACTGGTGAAGTTAAAAAGACGTCGACCAAAACTAAAAGTGGGATCTGTGCCGACCATCTTTCCCGGTTGCCCATCGTATTTATCTACCACTACTACTCAACCTAGAGAAAGTAGAGACAGTAAACTGAGAAAAGCTGACGAAACCAATCTCAGCAAATTTGTTTGTAATGATAAAATTGCGAACTTTGAAGATTTCAATTCTACATTCTCCAGCAAGATCCGAGTGCCAGACAATGTTTTGGTGTTCAAAACCAGTGAGTCATGTGTTTGCATTTTGTTTATGTGTTTCAATGACATACCAAAAGTAAAAAAAAGTATAAAAGTATTGTCAACTTTAAATGTTCAGGTTTTTGTCGGGGAAAATAAATTGGATGACAAACTTTATTGCCATTTGTTAAATGATGGAAAACTTTCTTTTTGGAGTCAATTAGAAAATTTACTTTCAATTGTGAGGAATAGCCAGGTGAACTATGCTGAACCGAATAGGTATGAAGCAGCATTAGAAAGTCTCCAACTCCTAGCTTCTGAGAATACAGATAATCCAAAAAATCGCCATATCAAGTTTCTATATGAACAGCTCTTGTTGTTTTCAAAAGATAAACACGGCCACAGGTACAGTACTGATGTATATTATTTTGTTTCCAATCTGTACACTGTATCTCCAGCATGCTATAAAGCACTATTAAATTCTGATGTTTTAACACTGCCATGCATTAGCTCTCTTAAAAAATTGATGAATGTTTTAAGTTTGAATGGTTTCCCAATTAATAAGGATAATATTGACTATGTCACATTGAAATGTCAAAAGCTTGGAGATGAAGAAAGGGTGGTGAACCTACTAATAGATGAAATTCACGTGAAGCCAAAAGTGTGTTTCAAAGGCAAAAAAATCATGGGTTATGCTGAAAATGAAAAAAATAAAGAAGCCACCTCTGTTCAAGCATTCATGATAGCATCAGTTTTTTCCTCCTACAAAGAGATTATAGCTCTTGTGCCTGTATGTAAAATGTCTGCAGAAGATCTTTGTTTACTTGTTAAACAAGCTCTGGAATTACTTTTTAGAGCTGGTTTTGAAGTCTGTGCCCTTGTTTCAGATAACAACAGTGTAAATAGAAAGATGTTTACAGCATTGGCCAATCTTGAGAACTCCACGTATGTCAACAAAATACCACCTACAGTTATTGCCAACCCAATAAATGGAGCTGACCTCTTCTTACTTTTTGATGCAGTGCATATACTGAAATGCATAAGAAACAATTGGCTAAACCAATTAGATGCTGACAAAACATTTGTTTGTCCAGATCCTTCAGGAGAAAAAGAACTAATTAAGCCTCGCTTTGGATTATTAAGAAAAATTTATAATGAGGAAAAATCATGCACTATAAAATATGCATTCAAATTGAATGTTAAGTCATTGTATCCGACAAGCATGGAGCGACAAAATGTTCTTCCCGCAGTGAACATATTTCATGAATCAAATTGTGCTGCTCTGCAAAGACTTTCAGAGAAACCTAATTCTGGAATTTTTCAAGTAGATGACACCATAAAGTTCTTGAAATATGTGAAGCGATGGTGGGATATTTTGAATGTATCTCATCAAAACAAAGGCGCCCATACAAGAAATGAAAACTCCTTTCCTCTAACAGCTGAGGATGCTGAAAATTTCATGTTTCTTTCCTCTTTTGCTGAATGGGCCACAACATGGCAAAACATGAAATTGAAAGCCAGACATGGTTGCCTTTCTCAAGAAACCTTTCTTGCACTCATTCACACCACTTCAACAATCATAGATGTATCCAAGCGATTGCTAAAAGATGGTGCTAAGTATGTCCTGACAACAAAATTCCACACTGATGCACTCGAATTCAGGTTTTCCCAATATCGGCAGTTGTCAGGTGCAAATTACCATGTTTCCCTTCAACAGGTCTTGGAATCTGAGAGAAAGCTTCGTGTGAAGTCAATGTTGAAATTGCATTCCCACAAATATGGGGAAACGTCATTGACATTATTCTTCAGTGAATTCACTAGTGATTGTAAAATGAATGAAACTGACGTTTCTTCTTTTTCACAGGTTGTTGAAGAAGTGGACATGAAAAATATGACAAATTGTGAATCAGACATAATAACATATATTGCTGGTTACTGTGTTCACAAATTGAAATTAACTTGCAACTCATGCAAGGAATTTTTTTCAGGCTCTTTTGATTTGAGTATTGATTTCAATTTGGCACTTTTGCCTTCCGCCATGGAAAGAGAAATTCACTCTGGTTACTTAGACATGATATATAGAGGAGGAATGAAAATTCCTTCTGCTGATATTGTATTTTCTCTTTCTGTTTGTTATGTAATTTTTGAAACCCTTATATCTTCCCGATATGAGAAAGCATTTCTTTCATGTGACATCAAACAGCATTCAGTTTTAGTCAAATTGACTGAATTATATTTGAAAGAATGCCTGATTGTTGACTTGGGGGAAACTTGCCCAGAATGCAATTTTTGTTTCTTTGATGGGATTTCTAAAATCATCAAGAGCTTTGCCAATGTTTGTTTGAATAACTATACAAAAAATAAAAACAATGATGCTACATTTGATAAGTTAAAGGCAAAAAAGTCTGGAAAAGCAACTGCATCTTCTTGCTCAAAAGGTCAAAAAAGAAAAATACAAATATATGAAACTTGATCACTTAATGATTACATTTTGATCACAGACAAAACTTTAGATCTAAATGAATTTAAATTTACAAGAATTTGGTTTTTTATCTATCACGGTGTGCATCAGTAAATATGTGTATATTTAATTATAGTTTAGAATTTAGTTAGCTTCAATGTTTTTATCTGTAAATATATGTACCATAGTTAATGATAATTTAGAATTTAGTTATTTTTTATCTGCAAATGTGTATATATGTAAATATCTAATTATAATTTTTATATTAACGAATATTGATGAACATGTGTGCAAGCTACAATTTAGAAAAAAAGAATTGTAGACAAAAAGAAACGTGATCTTAATTTCCTCATCTACAACGTAATATGCACTTGCTCTACAATATACATGTGCATATGTAAATATGTGTACAGTTAATGATAACTTAGAATTTAGTTAGTTTTTATCTGCAAATGTGTATCTGTAAATATGTATATATGTAAATATCTAATTATAGTTTTTATAATAATGAATATTGATGAACATATGTACAAGCTACAATTTGGAAAAGAAAGGTTGTAGACCAAAATTAACCTGATCTTAATTTCCCCATCTACAACCTAATGTGTACTTGCTCTACAGCGTTAATGTGCATATGTAGATATGCATATAGTTACTGATAATTTAGAATTTAGTTAATTTTTATCTGCAAATGTGTATATATATATATATGAATACCTAATTATAATTTTTATATTAACGAATATTGATGAACAGGTGTGCAAGTTACAATTTGGAAAAAAAAAATTGCAAACAAAAAGAAACGTGATCTTAATTTCCTCATCTACAATGTAATATGCACTTGCTCTACAATATACATGTGCATATATGTAAATATGTGTACAGTTAATGTTAACTTAGAATTTAGTTAGTTTTTATCTGCAAATGTGTATCTGTAAATATGTATATAGTAAATATCTAATTATAATTTTTATATGAACAAATATTGAACATATTTGGAAGCTACAATTTGAAAAAGAAAAATTGTCAACATAAAGAGGCGTGATCTGAACTGCATCTACAATGTAAATGTGTCTATGTAAAATTAAATTATAACCACATGTGCACATTGTAATAAATGTTTATATGTAAAATTAAATCATGTCATTAAATATAAGATGTTTAATTGATGATAATTTAGAATTTAGTTAGTTTTTATTCGTAAATATGTATGCATGTAAATTTTTAATTTTTATTAACAAATATTGATGATCATATGAACAAGCTCACAAGTTGGGAAAGAAAAATTGTAGATGGAAAAGAAACTTGATCTGAATTACTTCATCTACAAAGTAAATATGTGCATGTGTTTTTATTTGTAAATGTATATAGGTAAATTTTTATTTTTATGTAATATCTAATTAAGGTTTTTATTAACGAGCATGTAAGAAAGCTTACAATTGGGAAAAGAAAGATTGTAGGTGAAAAAAACTTGATTAGAATCAATCTACAACGTAAATGTGTACATGTAAATATATGTATATTTAATTATAATTAAGAATTTTATATATCTCTATATGTAGAATTTATGTATCTAAGTATTCACATATGTAAATAGTAATTATCTAATGATAGTGAGAAACTCAATTTGCAAATGGAAGTTTATATACTGAATGAAATGTGGACTTTGCCAGTTTCATTCACTATTTTGCATCAAAATTTATTGTTGGAATAAAATTTTGTGTAATATATTCTTCAATGTAAAGAAATAAAAACAGTTTGATGTTTTAAAGTGTTAGTTTTTTTTCCGCAGTTTTTTTCATGGAATGTTTTTTGCAGCTTTTTTTTTAAATTGAGTGATGATGAACATATTTTGAAATATATTAATAAAATGGGACTAAATTTAGTTTCCAAGGTCAAGAATAATTGTGTTAATAAAATTCGGTTGGCCAGTTTCTGATATTAGGATGAAAAATCTCAAAAATCAAGTAATTAAATTTTATATATATCGAAATAGTTTTTATTTTCTTTAACAGCATATTGTTCTTCATGAATAAATACTATAGAGATAATTTTGATTAAAATGTGTTATAAATTTACGAGTAATCATAGTAGATAATTTTCGTATTAATTTCGCTCAAAAACATATTTGCGGATCAAAAATGATGTCATTCCTTAATAAATCTTACTTTATTTAAAAAAAACATCTTTTTAACGGAAAAATATGATAGTTTCTTGATAAAGTGTTAAAAAAAAATTGGATATATATGTGGGCATTTTCATCCAAACTAAACGGAGTTTCTCAAATTGAAACGAGGGATATTTATTTTTTGTATCGCCTAAGAAAGAGCTCCTTGAAAAACCTTCCTATTAGAAGAGCCTTAGCTAAGGGGAAAGACGGAATATGTGACGTCACGCGGAGGAGTTATCTGGCCTTGAATGTCTAGTCGACCGTGCCAACACTGTGGTGACGGTGGGATTCGAACCCGGATCGTCACGATGCGAGTCCATCACCATGAGCACTCGACCACCACAGTGGCCATCCTTGTTCCTATCGCCCAACGCAGCGGTCTTCAAACTTTTTCTACTTGCGAACACTGTTCTGGGTGCTTCAGGGAGCACTGTAGTGCTCGCGAGCAACGGGTTGAAGATGTCTGGTCTAACACATATTCGGATCAGAGACGTACGCAGGGGGTGGGTTATAGGGGGGCTCTTGGCTTCCCCCCGACGATCAAGTATTTACTTTTTAATGCAAAAAAATATATTTTTTAAAAATTAAAATTTTGGAAAGAAATACTTTTTATTGATTTATTATTTAAAATACCCTATTGTTATAATCAATTGATATGCTATTTGAAGGCTAAAAACTCAAAATTTCTTTCTAAGAAATTCATTGCGACCCACCCTTTAAGCCATACATGATAAACCCATGGACCGCAGATCGAACGCAGTCCTCGGGGCTATCTGGCCTGCCACCCCTAACATAATTTTGTAAAAATGAACTAATTAGCACATTTACAGATCGTTCGAGTGACCCCGCCGTGACCACATTTCCAGAACTCTTAAGAGGTCTGTATCACATTTAGAGATCCCTTGAGTGGCATGTGGAACAGTTTTAGCACACTTAAGTGGCCCTAAGTGCAGTTTTAGATCACTCAAGTTACCCGCGGCACATTCTCAGTTTACTCAAGTGATCCGCGGCATAATTACGGATCATTTGATTGACGCGCGGAACAGTTTCAGAGCACTTAAGCGTCCAGCGACACATTTCCAGATCACTTGAGCATTTAGAGATCACAAAAGTGTCTCTGTACAAAAATGTCAGTTCAACTACCCAGATCTAGCGAAAGGTTTTCTTCGTTTTTGCCTTTCCTAGTAAAGGTGCCATTAAGCATATTTCACATTTTTATAAAGGGGGGTTGATGATGTAAGCATCATTCAACCCCGCCCCCCCCCTTTTCATCAAAAGTCAGTAAACCCGAAACCCCTTCCCTCCCATCGATGCTGATGGGACTCAATGACCCCTTAAGTAGTGGGTGACATACTGCATTTTAAAATTATTCGTGGGCTGCTTTGCAATAACAATCCTTTGTTATTTCTCATTTTCAATGATAACCTTCGCTAATTTCTCATAAGGACCATATAATACAGTAAAACCCCTCTTAACGGTCACCCCTCAGATGCGGACACCCCTGTTTTACGGTTAATTAATAATATCTCGGCAAAAGGCCTATTTACATAATGTATTTCGAACCCCTGCTTAACGGTCACCCTCAGATATAGTGACGCACTTTATTTTCATCATTCGTTCCATTGGACTAGAACCCCTGTACGGACACCAATAATTGAATTTCCGATTCAAATTATGCTCACTAGATAGCAGCACAAGTTGCGATATTTAATCCACTTTTTGGCTACTTTCCAATGCAATTTTTGCTTGAAGTTTGTTAAAATTAGGCAATTTTGATTGTGCGTAATATACTTTATGTGATTTCACGCTGTTCAAAATGGCGAGCTCAATCGTTGCTGTCTATTGCTAAGAAAAGAGATTCCGAAGAGTGAAAATTGATTCCATCGAATACAGTGAAAAAACGTGAAATTGGAGTTCGTGGTCTTGCAAATGAATTCAGTGTCAGGAGGATACAGATGTGTGCCATTTTAAAACAAAGGGAACATTGACGAAGAGAATGGCTGAAAAACCGAAACCAAGCTAGAAAAAAATAAATTTCATGTTGTGCACGATTGTTTGAACCGTTGTCGTGTGCGTCACGACATTGTAATTAAGCAATTGTGCGGTGGATCTGTGGATTCCAATGACGTAGTGTGCGAAGGATGAAGTTAAAAACTGCGGAAAATTAGCGAGGGATATTCAGCCAAATATATATAATAGAGTTGGACAACAGCTGGCCAATGTGTGAGAACGAGTTGGGGGATACTCAGCAAATCAAACCAAACATCGATTGATCAGTTTCTCCAAAAGATGTAAATTCAGCAAAATATTTATTTTCTAATTTTAATTGCGTATCTGTACAATAATAATACTTTCATGCCTTTAACGGAATTTCGTTCATTTGCAAACGAAGAATCATTTCAGTTATTGTTAATTCTGTAGCCCCCTCCCTCTGATACGGTGACCCATCTTTTACGGACGAATTTTGTCCATAAAGACGAATCTGTCCCGCGAGTGTCCGTAAAAGAGTTTTACTGTATATATATGATGATATAGTGGTATTGTACCTCGTACTCTTTACAGCAGTGTTGCTCAAACTTTTTACAACTGCGGATGAGTAAAAGGGTTTGAAAAATTCCACGGATTTGGAAAAATGGTAGAATTAATTTGCTGACCTGCCGAAACCGAATAAATGGAAGAAAAATTTGAGGACTTTGCGAACACAAAACGAATTCTGTTGTGCAGTCGCCATCTTCACAAACATTGAAGTGGCAGCCGAAGGAAAAGCGTTTACGCCACCTGTCGGCAACTGCGTGAAACTCGAGATTTCCCTCTTTATACCTATACATTATTCGATCAAAACCGATTAAAAGCTGAATAGTTTTGGTTTTTTTTTTGAAACACCCTGTATTTTAATTTTTCACTAAATTTTTAGCTGTTTTTCTCCTAATATTTTGGGGTTTAATTTATTTGAACGAACAAAAAAGCTTTTAGAATCCCGAACAATTATCCTACTTTGAACAATATTAAGAGCACTATTAAAATACGTGGGTTGGTTATTCTCTAGAATGCACATCAAATACCTTGGTACGTACAGATAAATAGATAGAACCGTTCACATAATCCCGGACTGAAGAAAAGCACCTTTCTTCCGTTACCTCAAAAGAGGCAGAGTTGTATCCGAATAGTTAGCAAAGATTTATAGTGGTGGCTCCCCTTGCTCCGTGCTCGCAAGTATCGAATCACTCGCGTCGTTCTCCCCATGAAGACGGCCATTAACTCGATGCAACGTACAAGAAATTTGACTGAAATAAACAGCTGAACCAAATGACTAGGGAAAAAAATTGCACGTGTGCCCAGTGGCACATAAGGGCCGGAGACCGCAGCCTGGGATTTCGAAAGAAATGTGGAAAAGACTTACATATATAGTCAAACCTCGTTAGTGCGTCACTCCGCTTACCGGAGATTACCCAAGATCCGCTTACCCAAGTCCAAATTGTTCTCAGGCAGGAATTAGCACAACTATTGCTTACTCCGCTTAACGAGTCACTTCGCTTACTAAGTCATATTTTTGCTCTCCCAAGAGTGACTCATTAACGAGGTTTGACTGTATATACAGCGCCTCCACTGTGACGGGAAACGAAGAAACAAAGCCTCCGTCTACAGTGCCGGGCAGTTTTGTTTCCTTTTCCTTTTACAGAATATGCAATATACACACACAGAGCCTGCACTGCAACGGGAATAATCAAGCAGAGCCTCCGTTGACAGTGCTGGACATTCACATTTGAATTACATGCATGCATTATTTACATTACAAAAATTTCATTTTTTTATACTATTAGGAATGCACATAAACATTACTATGAAGATAATATTGGGTACAAATATCACCATGAGCTCAACAAATATATATATATTCAAGGTTACAAAATTACTATCATATTATAAAAGTGCGGCGGGAATAATCAAACATAGCCTCCGTTCACAGTGTCAGCGATCACATTTGAATTACCCCCACATATTTACATAATACATTTATATCATCATCATCATCAACAAAAACCATTTTCAATCCACTGCTGGATGAAGGTCTCTTCTAAATTTTTCCATTCTGCTCTGTCTGATGCTTTAGCCATCCAGTTGACTCCTGCCACTTTCCTGATCTCATCAATCCATCTTGCGTGGGGACGCCTTCTCGGGCATTTAACACTACGGGGGTACCAATCTACAATACTTATGGTCCATCTGTTGTCCTGTCTTCTTGCAATATGTCCAGCCCATTTCTATTTCAAACATTTGATTCCTTCCATGATAACAAATACTTTTGTGCGGCTTCTTATCCATGTGATTCGTTTTCTGTCTCTCCTTGTGATGCCTAGCATACATCTTTCCATGCTCCTTTGTATTGTCTGTAGCCTTTGTATCGTCTTGCTTGTGAGTGTCCATGTTTCAGCTCCATAAATCAGTGCTGGTAGCACACACTGGTTAAAAACTTTTCTTTTCAGGCATAATGGCATGTGACTCTCCAGAATTACACAGTTTTTGCCATAAGTGCTCCATCCCATCCTGATCCTTCTGTTTATTTCATTAATAATTCCGTTGTCCATGGTGATTTCTTGTCCCAAGTATACATAGCTTTCTACTTCTTCTATCTCTGTGTTGTTGAGCAAGATTGTCCTCTTCAACGCAAACGGATTGAACATAACTTTAGTCTTTTGCAGATTCATTTTCAAGCCCACCTGAATACTTGCCTTCGCCAATTCTTGTAGCATTTCCTCTTGTTCGTCTGGATTACTGCTGATAACAACAGTATCGTCTGCAAAATACAAATGGTTGAGAAATTCTCCATTTATTTTAATTCCTTTTTTATCCCAATCCAGTTTTCTGAATACTTCTTCTAAAACAGCGGTAAAGAGTTTTGAGATCATGTCACCCTCCTGTCGGACTCCTTTCCCAAGTTTAATCTTTGCTTTTCCTTTATCCAAACGAATCGTTGCAGTTGCTTTGCCATATATTTTCTTGGTGATATTGATTTAAATCTTCTCTACCCCAATTATATCTAGAGCTTTAACAACAGCAGATGTGAAGCCAGAGTCAAACGCTTCTTCAAAATAAATGAAAGCCATACACAATGGTAATTCATATTCCTTGTGTCTCTCTATAAGTTCACTGATTGTTTGGATGTGATCGATTGTATCGATGGGTGATTATAAAAAAACTATCACGACATATGGGCCCCTAACTATCACACCATTCACAGAAACTGAATGAAATTTTGGCATAAGGTATTTTAAGGTATGCGCTCAAGAATGATATGGAAAACAACAGTGTCACTCTAACAGTTACGGTTACAGTGAGAAAATTTCGAAAATATCAAATGGCAACGCCAAGTTTTTTGTATTGGAATGTGATCTCCATTGTGAAAAACCCTAAACAGCGTTCGAACGGCAACTGTAGCATGAAAATCACCGGCGGTAGATAGGCTAAAAGTGAGGACAACCAATAAGGACAGAGAAGCAGCATAAAATAAAGCATTTTATTGTGTTTCACAAATTTTCCACATGACCTTGTGGAGGACTAATCAGGCTGGGAAACTAATCAGCCGAAGAAACGGTGTGACGAATCAAACGAACATTAATGCTCTGGTGCACGGCAAAGTCCTTTTTACTTTTTCCTTGCCTAGCTCCGGGGATTTTCGTGCTACAGGTGCCATTCCAACGCTATTTAGTGTTTTTCAGTATGGAGATCGCATTCCAATACAAAAAACTTGTTGTTGCCATTTGATTTCTCACTGTAACCGTAACTGTTAGAGTGACACTGTTGTTTTCCATATCATTCTTGAGCGCATACCTCAAAATACGTTATGCCAAAATTTCATTCAGTTTCTGTGAATGGTATGATAGTTAGGGGCCCATATGTCGGGATAGTTAATTTATAATCACCCTGTATATAATATACGCTATTTACATAATATAAATTTCCCTTTTTATAAAATTGTTGATACACATAAACATTACTATGTACGGTACATATATTGGGAACAAATCATATATTTGGGAACATATATTTGGGAAGAGTTCAGGGTACATGGGTTCAAACCCACCCACCTCCAGATAATTACACTTTTTGTGGTCGGCTGAAGTTGGTTTTCGGTGGTTCCCAACTTCAAGGCGCAAATGCGAGCCGATCTCCCCGTTAAAAAGTCCCGCCACAGAGAGCAACAGTTCTACAACGATAAATCATTCAATCATAACACTTCACTCATAGTTAGAAAAACAGATGGCAGCACTACACATAACAAGCATTACAGAGAAACAAAAAAAAAACCTTCACGTCAGGTTTCACTACACGTATACGCACATTCCCGCATGTACCGATTCGTTGGGGGTTCCGGGGGGGGGGGGTGTAGCAGTAGTAGGTAGGGCCTCGAAAAAATGGCTCGGGGATCCATGATGTTCTTAAGTCAGACACCTCGTTGGGCAGTTTGCCTGTTGTGGCGTTGTATTTGTATTTGTATAAATGCCAAAATGAGCTCATAAAAATATTCAAGAGGTTACAAAAAATTACCATCATACATACCTACGTGCGTATAAAGACGGTAGGCTCAAATGAAATCTTCAGGGCGAATCTCGGTCATCGGATCTATAAATTCTATCATCCCCAGTTGTTACTTCAATTTAGAGAGAGAGGGAGAGAGAGCTTTCATTTTTTTCAAATAATTAATCGGAATTATTTTTCGAAGAAGTTATTTCTCATATTATACTGATAAAATGTCAAAAAACTATTTTTGCAGTATGTTGAAGTTTGGGCCAAGGCCATCGCAAAAACAATTTCTTCCAGCCACGTGATATTCAGGAGCTACTTTCTGGAATTACCAGCCCGCCAATTTACATACTCTCTGAAATTATCGTACAGTTCCCGTGATCATAAGGCCCTCCTTTGTACCTGAGGCCCATGCGTTGAGACCGCACTGGTACTGGCTGTGATAAGCTTTTAGGATATTGAAAACCAAACGCTGCACAATTGCTAGACCCTTCACGTGACATTTCTGTTCAACGAAAATGAACTCATTTGTCTATTAAATGGATTAGGAAAATTACATTTATGTGTCACATCGGTAAAAGTTTAACATTTTAAAATGCATATTCCTGTATCACATCGCAGCATTGACGTAAGTGCTGTACTCACGTCCAGCTTGGCCCGATAGCCATTCGCATATATTTGATTCTAGATCACTCTTCAAGGATACCCCCACTCCTTCAGAATTCTGTTGACTTTCATCAATCAATGTATATCTAGACGGGTTAGAAGGCAGGCGACTCCTTTGACTGAGGAGGAGGGGGGGGGGGTTGAATGGTCCTGGCCATGGCCCCTCCACATCCTGAAGCAGTGCCCCTAAGCTGGGATCTTTTGCGAGGCCTTTCTATAGTTAATTTATATTTATAGAAAGTGTGGTAAGATAATCGTCTTCCACTATGAAGGTTACCGTCAAGGTACACGGGTTCGGATACGGCCAAAGAACGTCCGAATTCATGTTCTTGACCTACCGATGCTGAGGCAACCACCGATAGATGGTGTTTTCATTTCAATCCACTCCATTGGTTGGAAATTACCATATGGCGATATATGAAAATAGTTGGTGTGCGGTAAAGTAGTACTTAATTCATATCATAAAAAAGCAAAAAATTGCGAGACTTGTCCCGGGCCGCAGGACTCGAGCCTTGTCCACTCCACTCTTGTGGGGGCCGAATGTCCTGGCCGTTTTCTGTTTGCATCAGTCTTCCACTACCTTCCAGCGCCTAAAATTTGAAGGCAATTGCCTATTGTGGGAGAGAGCGGCCACACTACTCGGCCATGATCGAGTATGGGGCGGTTCTATACTGGGCCAAGTTCCATATTGTGGCCTCGGCTTTAGCCACCATTCAATGTGCACCACACCTCATCTCGTAGTACATTAATACCATGTGAATGTTCACATTTTGACACATTTAATAAATTATTAGTCCATTACGCATGATTTCCATTTTATGACGTCTCGATGGAATTACTTTGTCCATCTTGATTGCTTGCTTTATATTACTATTCTTTAGGCAGTCTAGGCCAAGAGTGCACAATCTCCCGCCCACTGGTAAAATGCGACCTGCAAAGGTAGCTTCCGACCCACGAAAAGTGTTTCAATCAATACATACAACACGATAAATACTTAGGTCTGCTGTGTACTTCCTTCATAAAAATACGGGAAATATGGGAACATCGGAAACACGGGATATCATCAATTTTCGCCTAAAATATTATCAAACGTAAAGTTGGCAATTATAGCCAAAAAATTATCAAAAGCAAGTTAAGTTGCCATTTACTGTCTAAAAATTGTCGAAACAAGTAAATGACATGAATGTCGCTCTCCACTTGTTAATACAAGATATACGGAAGACTGGATGTTGTGAAGATATTTATTATTTCAGATGTTTATTTTTTAAGGAAGGAAAAAACTCATCTCTGCCTCTACCGGGAGTCGAACCCGGGTCCCTCGATTGCCGGACGAGTGCTCTGACCACTAAGCTACAGAGGAGATAGAGATTTTCCTTCGCTAGAGCGTATATATATGCCGAACGGAACCGTGCAATGGACGGTGAAACCGATCAGCTAATAGCTCATGGACGACGAGCCACCAGAGGGCTATATATATGACATGAATGTCGCTCTCCACTTGTTAATACAAGATATACGGAAGACTGGATGTTGTGAAGATATTTATTATTTCAGATGTTTATTTTTTAAGGAAGGAAAAAACTCATCTCTGCCTCTACCGGGAGTCGAACCCGGGTCCCTCGATTGCCGGACGAGTGCTCTGACCACTAAGCTACAGAGGAGATAGAGATTTTCCTTCGCTAGAGCGTATATATATGCCGAACGGAACCGTGCAATGGACGGTGAAACCGATCAGCTAATAGCTCATGGACGACGAGCCACCAGAGGGCTATATATATGACATGAATGTCGCTCTCCACTTGTTAATACAAGATATACGGAAGACTGGATGTTGTGAAGATATTTATTATTTCAGATGTTTATTTTTTAAGGAAGGAAAAAACTCATCTCTGCCTCTACCGGGAGTCGAACCCGGGTCCCTCGATTGCCGGACGAGTGCTCTGACCACTAAGCTACAGAGGAGATAGAGATTTTCCTTCGCTAGAGCGTATATATATGCCGAACGGAACCGTGCAATGGACGGTGAAACCGATCAGCTAATAGCTCATGGACGACGAGCCACCAGAGGGCTATATATATGACATGAATGTCGCTCTCCACTTGTTAATACAAGATATACGGAAGACTGGATGTTGTGAAGATATTTATTATTTCAGATGTTTATTTTTTAAGGAAGGAAAAAAAAAAAAAAAAAAAAAAAAACTCATCTCTGCCTCTACCGGGAGTCGAACCCGGGTCCCTCGATTGCCGGACGAGTGCTCTGACCACTAAGCTACAGAGGAGATAGAGATTTTCCTTCGCTAGAGCGTATATATATGCTGTATTAACAAGTGGAGAGCGACATTCATGTCATATATATAGCCCTCTGGTGGCTCGTCGTCCATGAGCTATTAGCTGATCGGTTTCACCGTCCATTGCACGGTTCCGTTCGGCATATATATACGCTCTAGCGAAGGAAAATCTCTATCTCCTCTGTAGCTTAGTGGTCAGAGCACTCGTCCGGCAGTCGAGGGACCCGGGTTCGACTCCCGGTAGAGGCAGAGATGAGTTTTTTCCTTCCTTAAAAAATAAACATCTGAAATAATAAATATCTTCACAACATCCAGTCTTCCGTATATCTTGTAGAAACAAGTAAAGTTACCAATTAGTTGGCAAAAATGGAATATTTTATAAAACAAAAGTCAGGACTGTCAAAATTACAGGAATGTATTGCAAAATACAAACCATATGGTCTAAGGCAGCGGTTCCCAACCTATTGTGACTCATGGAGCCCTTTCCAACGTATAATTTCTATAGCGGAGCCCCGAGTTTGACTCGAGAAGCCCTTTTTAGTATATAACTTATATATATGGTGGAATCCTTCAGACCTTTTTATTTATTTATTAATCAAATTTACTGATTTATTTTACTTTCCTCGAGCTTCTGTGGAGGTGCCCAAGGAGCCCCCAGTTGAGAACCGCTGGTCTAAGGTACGAATATGATTTTTGTGGAAGGGTGTAATAATCGCTCCCCTCACCATTGCACAATTTGGTGATTCCATAGCATTTCTTTTTTGTCCCCTCCAAAAGCCTGCTGCCCGCTTAAGTGTGCCACCTAGAGCAGTTGCCTCTTTCACCATCCCCCTCTAGTCCGGCCCATATAAGGAGATAACGCGTATTGACCCATGGACTGAAAAGGTTGTGTTCTGCCCACTTTAGGGTTTGCTTTCAACTTAAATAATATGGATCTAAATCTCTCAAGCACACGTCCAACACCAAAAATCCTTTAGAAAATATCGCGTCACAATAACGAAACCAAGCTTTACACTCGTAAGTCCGCACCAGCATGTCCATAGTTGTCAACCACTAGTGTTTGAGAGGTGGACTTCCAGTTGAGCCCCAGTGCTTGGTTAAGCTCTTGCTGCCTTGCCATTTTTGATAATGGATCTTTGGCTGCCAAACGGGTGATGGGCCAGGAAGGGCGCTGAGTTTACTCTTTTTCAGAGGAAATCAAACGGGAAGAGGGTATGTGTGCCAAAATGCATTGCGGCCCACAAAAATTTGGGCGCAAATACGCATCACATACTTTATCCCTTACGTAATACGATTTCAATATTTACTTTTCGACACATTAAAAGTTCTTGCTTTCCATTTTAGCATATGTCTCTGCGGGATTACTCTTTCTCTATCTCTCGTTGCTCTCTTTATATTCTTTAGGGTTTGGTTTCAACTTGGATAATGTGAATAACACTCAAGCACGCGTCACAGACAGACACCCCAAAAATCCTTTAAAGAAAATTTCTCATCACCATAACGAAATCAAGCTTTTTATACCCGTAAGTCCTCACCCAAGACCGTTGAAATAATATAATAGCAAAACAACACAACGAAAAGAAAAAAATCAAGGATTTTCAACAAAAAGAATTGTTTTTTATGTGATCTTTTTCTTCCCTCGAAGTCACAAGAGAAAACCGTGACGTTTCTCTTAGTTGACAGGTGCGTAGATAGAGCATGTTAGACGTAGACAGCGGCGGTTCGTTTACAAGATTATAACCATGTAGTATTTTTACATCGCGTACATAAAGGACCGCGAGACACACCCCGAGAGATACTTAAGATTTTTATTATCTTATAGTATAATGTAATTTTTTTATTTCATTTCTCCACCTTTTGTCCAAGTATTTCCTCATACCCCTAACGGCATTAAATCTCGTAACACTAATGTAACCGTATGGTCATGTGCTCATATCCCCTTTGATTTCTCTTTCCTTTTTTTTTAGCATGGTGTCATATGGACGCAATTGGGCGCAGCGTGACCGGAATATTAAATCCACCGGGGGCCAATCTCTCGAATTTTAAAAATCTTGCCCAATGCTACGCACTGCGGGTGGTTAAAGACGTCTCGTTGGCCACTCCTGTGTGTTGGTACCAATTCCTTCTCTTTGGTGTTTTTTTTAATACTTTTTTTTTGGAGCTTTTAGGTGCCGAAAAGGATCCTTTATATGATGCGACGGATCTGATTCTCGGTTGTTTTTCTTTGCCCTCCCATTATAATGTGTGTTCCTTTTTTTGTGATACTCTTGGATCGTTTGGAAGATCTTCCAAGGTGTTGTGACTGATCTTTTATTGAGAGTGACTGATTAGATTGGACTCGGATTTTCTTCACGCCTACGGTATGTTAAAATGATCCGAGAGTCGTTTTCTTCGTCTGAGTTTCTTGAGAACGGCATAAGATGTGAGTTCTCTTACGTACAGGACGGCGTGTGCGGAAAATTCATCGCCAGCAGTTCACCGCCACGTAATTCATCGACAAAGTGGCATACGTGGTAGTGATTGGATGAGCAGGTGAGAGAGTGAGCAAGTGAGTGATCAAGTGAGTCAGGGTGAGCAAATGAGTGAATGAGTGAGCAGATGAGAAAATCAGTGAGTAAATCACTCGGTAACTCTCCCAACCACTCGGTCATCCATACGCTGTTACTCATACGCTCATGCGCTCGCTCACTCACTTGCTCACTGACTCACTCCTTCACTCATTTACCCACTCACTTGGTCACTCATACAGCAACTCACCCAATCACTCGATCACTAATACAGTTAATCACTTACTCGGTCACTCACCCAAGCACTCGATCACTAATGCAGTTAATCACTTACTCGGTCACTCACCCAATCACTTTATTACTCATATGGTCACACACTCAATTGATGACTCACTCAGTTATTATTATATTATTATATTATTCATACGATACTCACTCAATCAATGACTCACTCAGTTATTCGTACGTTCACACTTTGTCATTCATACAGTTACTCATGTGGATACTCGATCACCCACTCACTGTTTCGCTTGCTAATTTAACAATGCATTTGATCATTTCACTCTCTCACATATTTATTCATTTACTCAATCACTCGGTCAGTCACTCACTCACTCGTGAGGAACTGTTGTTGGTGAATTTTTGAGCGATAAATTTTTCTCAACGGTGATTCTCCGTCGGTGAATTTTCCCAGCGGTGAATTTTTCGTAAGTCCTAGACAGGCATCCCCATAAAATTATTAACGAGGCATCCAGAACACTGCAAGTTAGTGCTTGATTGTGTGCTCGCGAGTCACTAATTAACCATATCATCGCCATCGCTGGATTCTGTCTGGTCACCGTGACCTTTCGGAATATCTCATCTTTGACAAGGAAGTGAACTTGACCACAGATTGCATTTAGAAAGGTCATCACCAAATGAATAGTCAACTCGACCCAATTAAGTCATCAAATCCATCATCGACAGGAAATATTGACAGCCAATGGTGGGAGAGAAACACCTTTTTTATTTCTCAAACCATTTGCCATCGACTATTTTTTCTTGTTTTCCCAGAGGTTCTCTTTCTTTTTCGGATTGTGACAGACAGCATTAATTTATAGGGAAAGTGTTCGGGAAGAGAGATTTTCCTACCTTTCAATTTCATCGTTAACGCTGACGAGTCAAGGGAAAGCACAAAAAAGAAAAGCCCCGCAATCCCACCTTTCCGCCGAATTTGTCCTCGTCAATATCAAAGCCACGGATGACATTAGTGACAGGTTAACATGTCATAAAATCGCCGACACACGTCATGTTTCTCTCTCACCTTTAGTACGTGTCCCCCCCCCCCCTCCACACCTCTTATTCCTCTCGATGTAAAATTAGCTCGAATGTCTTTCCGGGCAGAAACAAAAATGACTACGCCAATGACAATCCCATCGAATCATTATAATGATAAGGTCCACGCCCATGGTCATATTATATGAACCGGAACGGTATTAATGTGTGAGACAGATGTTTCAGAGACTTCGATTCTTCTATGATAAAGTAATCTGAAAAGTTTAAAATTGGTAAAAAATATTTTTGAACACATATTTATGCCCCTTAACCCCTTGACTCCCACGAAATACGCAGCGTACGTCCTCCCATTCAGATATTTACCGTCCAAGACGTACGTCCGCGACCTCCCTTATCAGACGCAGGCGAAAATAATAGCAGGACCCCCTTTAAGCCCTATTTTTTTTTCTTCTTCTGTGAGAGAGGGGGAATCGAAATTGCAGAAAATGAAAAAAATCATCAAAATTCGGAGTAAATGCAACAAACAATTTCAGAATTGATGAAAACTTGGAATAAATGAAAAAAAAAAAATACCTTCAGAATTCCAAAATCGATTAAAATTCAGAATTTAAGACATATGTGGTAAACCCTTGACCCGCGGATCAAATGTGACCCTGAAGGTTATCTGATGTGTCTTGCCCCCTCAAACCCAATTTTGTAGAAATGAACCAAGCGGCACATTTTTACATATCGCTTAAATGACCAGTGGCACAATTCTAGAGCATTTAAGTGGCCCGTGGAGCATTCGAATATCACTCAAGTAACCACAGTTCTAGAATCCTTAAACGATCCGTGGCACATTTAGAGATTCCTTGAGTGACATGTGGCACAATTTTAGAGCACTTAAGTGGCCCCCCGGTGCGGTTCTACATCACTCAAGTTACACGCGGAACATTCTCAGATTACTTTAGTGATCCGTGGCATAATTACGGATCACTTGAGTGATGCGTTGCACAGTTCCAGAGCACTTAATCAGCCCAGACACATTTCCAGAGCACTTAATCAGCCCAGACACATTTCCAGAGCACTCAATCAGCCCAGACACATTTCCAGAGCACTTGAAGGATCCACAAAGCATTTAAGATCGCTGAAGTGGCTCTGTAAGGAATGTATCATTAGGGAGAATGTTAGTTCAGGTGCCCACAAACTAGCGAAAGATTTTTCTCGTATTTGGCGCACCGAGTAAGATGCCATCACGAATATTTCATATTTCCATAAAGGGTGGTTGATGACGTAAGCATCATTCAAACCCCCTCTCCCCCGTCATCAAAAGTCAGCAAATCGGACCCCCCCCCCATCGATGCTGACGTAATACTTGAACGGCCCCTCGTCAATCTCAAAGCCACGGATGACATTGGTGACAGGTAAACATGTCATAAAATCGCCGACACACACCCGTCGTGTTTCTCTCTCACCTTTAATACGTGTCCTCCCCATCTCTTATCCCTCTCAATGTAAAATTAGCCGAAATGTCTTTCCGGCCAGAAATGACTACGCCAATGACAATCCCATCGAATCATTATAATGAAAAGGTCCACGCCCATGTTTCATATATGAACCGGAACAGTGTTAATGTGTGAGATAGATGTTTGAGAGATTGGCAATTTCAGAATTTTCGATTCTTCGATGCCAGCGTTTCTCAACCTATGGTCCGCAACGAAGGCATAGGTCAGAGGTTCTTAACCTCTTTTTCAGCCGCGATCAAAATCAGCAACAAGATCTCAGCTTCGCAACTCTTGAGACTTTGCTCTTCGAAATTAGTGAAGCCAGTGACGCAATAAGTGCATCTGTACCAGCACTGTAAATCGATTTTTACGGACCATCTAGGAAGCCGCTGCGAATTAAGAATGGGTATTGACTCATAGCTCAAAAGCCCCTGTTTGTTAGTGGGTTTGTAGCTTATGCGAATCAGAGGTTTGGGGTGTGACCCAATAGCTCAAGAGTCCTTGGCTCTAAGTGAGTTTGTACGACCTATCTTCGAATCTCTCCCGAATCGAGTATCGGTCGTGACCTATAGATTAATATATGCTGGCTGTAAGCAGATTCGTATGAGAGTTCTAGGAATCCCCAGCGAATCAAAAGTATCGGTCGGAACACATAACTCAGCTCCCCTGACTGTTGGTGGATGAGGACTGTACCCATGTTTGGGTCGCGTTCCATACGTTAAGAACCCCCCGCTTTGGTGGTCCAAAATTATTCACCCGTTGTAATTGTATCAATTATATTAGTAACATCCATATGCGTTCATGTAAAAACTTGTGCTTTAATACTTAGATTCACCATACGTCATACTGGATATCACTACATTTTCAAAAAATTGCAATTTATTGCTTTAACTGCAATTTGTTAATTACTGATAAAACTGATGAAGGTTGTGGAAATAAAGGGTTGCAAGAAATAGCAGTTCAGAAAAATGTATAGTATTTCACAAAAAAAAAAATCAAATGATGTGATGATTTTTGGTAAATGTGTCGCGAATCACTTAAGTGATCTTTAAATGTGCTGCCTGGTTAATTTTTACAAAATTAGTTTTCCAGGACATGGGCTGATTGAGATTACTCTGGGGGCCATATTTGGCCCGCGGACCATTGGTTTAGTATGCATGATCTACGTATCCATGTGCTTAAATTATGACCAACATAAATGATGACGGGTATTGATCTAGCAAGTATAGAACCAGGCACATTGAGAACTACACTCATAATATAGTGGAACCTCATTTATGTGTAAGTCGATAACTGAGACTTTTTTCTTTTAATGACCTCTTTCCGACACTCACACGTACAAAATTCTACAAAATAGAATGTGTTTCCTCCAATTCTGCTATTAAAAAGATATATTTCAATCATACTTGAGAAGAAAAATAAAATAAATCGCATTTAAAATTTTTTGAAGTAAAATTTAGCGGAACACATCACCTTTGCCGCACGGCAATGGGTCAGGGCCGTCTTAAGAGCACTATAGGCCCCTGGGTCAAGGGATTTTTCTGAGTCCCTACCAGGAAAATTTACATGTATGCTCCTTGAAAATTTCAACTACACCTCATTTTTGTGAGGGCCCTTTTCGCTTGAGACACCGGGCCCATGCGTTAAGAGGGAATTATATTGGGTTAAAGATTGCAACAAGATATCCTCGATAAAATTTCTCATCTTGGACTCATTTTTTTGACAACAGAGGATAAGCAACTAGCAGCTTGGGGTCTTTGATTTTGTTGGAGGCTATTTTCGTATACGTCAGCAACCACCCGAACACTGACGGCTTTTGCGGTAACAATATGCAAGAAGAACTAACTGTTGCACCAACGCGTTTTCACTGTCTACAATAATTTACTTGCATTTAATGGATATTAATGACGTTTTATTTTTTTTAAAGATTCGTAGCTCGAGTCGAAGTGAAAACGCTGAATAATGGAGGTTTTTTACGTCGAATAAATGAATTCTTTTAACATTAAAACGTATAGGAATCAGAATTTCGACCGAAGTCAAACGTCGTACGAACGTGGAAAATCGTATAACTGAGCGACGCGTAAATGAGATTCCTACCGTACTTTAAATTGCAACACGGTGCTTGCTAATCGATATCACCACGCAATTTTGGACTAGACTTTACTACAGTAGTATTAGAACTTGAAGTTATGAAGCCCTATATTCTTTGGCTTCAAGAGGGTAGAACATAAAGAAAAGAGCTGAGGAAAATAGAGGATCAGAACCAGGCAATTTTTATCAAACTGAGGATGAAACGACACGACACTATTTTCACATGAGGATGGATCGGGAAAGGATCAAATGGTATGTAGCCGAATTATCTGAGGGACTTTCCAAATTCAGAGTTTAAAAAAGTTGATGTAGTAAAACGGTATACTTTAAATTGCAACAACTGGTTCAACTGTAAAGCCTCTCTTTTGAGAGCTTCGGAGGGACAAAATAAAAACTCACGTGAAAAAGAGGGGTGACCGTAAAGAAAAATCGAGTTTTTATTGAAATAAAACTTGATTGTTGTATGGCCGTAAAAGAAGGTTGACTGTGCATCTTCTGGGTGACCATTAACAGCTGTTTCCATGTATTCGACAGTATTATTATTGAGTACAAAGCAATAGCTTGTTTGATGTAATTTTATAATTTAATAAAATTCCATTTGATATTTTTATTTCATTCCAACCGAGTCCCCTTGGGAGACAGAGCGTTCTGTCTGGTGATATTTTTATTGCACAGTATAGTGACAATAAAGAATCGTCATGCAAATGTGAGATTTTTTCCCAGTATTTATTACTTTATTTAGTCTTATTTATATTAACATAAATTTAACATTTAAACCTAATAATGTCCGTATTATCCTAAAAAAAAGTCCTCGAGGTTCCCGGGTCTGGCCGTAATGACGGCCCTCAAGATGGAGACACTTGATTTTTAAAAATAAAATACCCTTTCCTTTACAAAGCAACTTTAAAAAAAACAAAAAAAAAACTTACTGTAGTATGTAAGGTTGAAAGTGTGTGGATCCGTTTAAAAAAAACAAAAACTGATTTTCTTTGTTGGTTATTTTAACATGTAAACAACAGTGTCAAAAACTCGCATGTATGTGTTCTCATTTCCAATCTGAATCTGAATATAGTGGTTTATCGGTGGCACCGAAGTATTCTCCATTGCCACACTTATTAAACCCCAATAAATGGCTGTGAAGGATAAAAAATTGCGGATAGAGAAGTGTGTGTTGCGACGTAAAAGAGGGGGAACAGGATAGGAAAAGTAACTGTCAAAATCGGGAAAAGAAGGCTTTTTTAGAAAAGTTTGGTAAGCTTTTAGCATTAACTCAGCATGGCCATTGCAACATTAGGACATAACAAAAACCAGTCTCCAATCCACAAGAAGGTTCGAGTGGGTATATATATATAACCCCAAAATAAAATACTTCGTATACACACTTGTTTATAAAACGAAGTTTTGTTCGCAACATTTCTAGATGATGTATAGGCATATGTGAGAACCAAAATAAAACAATTCGTATACACTTTCTAGAGGTTTAACGATAATTATTCATATGACATTTATATATGAGACATACGGCATATGGTTACTTTTATGGATAATTTGACAGGAAGGCATACAATTTTTCCACTTACAAATCATATCAGACGCGACATATCGACTTTCTATTTTATATACAAGTTACATGTGCAGAACATTTTCCACGGCAATATCAATCTTGGTATGTGAGTTTAACCCTAATGAATAATTTGTCACGAATGCAAAAATTATTTTCGTACACAATTCATATCACACATGACATACTAATTTTCTGTATCTATGTACAAATTATATGTGCAGAACACTTTACAGGATAAATCAATTGTGAATAATAAGATATCAAACTTTCGAACTTGCGGGTTATATTATACACCTATAAACACATCAGCGTGAGAAATCATCTAAGCATCAGCTATAACACATACAAAATACAAGGCACTTACAGATCCAATATATATCGTGCAGTTTTTTTTTCTTTTCTCTCTTTCTCTCTATTTTTATTCCCGTTATTGTTATTTTTTTCAGTATTCTATATAAGTATATATGTTTTTTCTCTTTTCTGCACGTTACATGTTTGACAAATATACAATAGTGACAATGACAAGATACAATGATATTACATTCCACACACGGCTTGCATGTAAAGATACAATTTTGCACTTCTGTAGATGTATATCTAGACATGTTGTTATAGTCGGCTAGGTTATGCCAATCTCTACGTATAATGTTTTTTGGTCTTGCATATTTGGCCATATTGTTATATCTGCAGGTAGAAATATTTCTGATGTGATGGTGCGTAGATTCCGGGTTTATTTCGAATTGCTTTCGGCATAAATTTTTGACATGATTAAACACTGTTGTTATCTTAAGATCCCTTCGGAGATCTTCATTTCTTACGTAGTATGGTGCTTTAGTAATTCTTTTGAGGAATTTATTTTGAAATACTTCTGGAGCATACATGTTTGATTTTCTTGCGTATGACCAGGCGGAACACGCATGCAGAAGTATTGGCCTGTGTAGAGAAGAACTTGATTAAAGAGTGACAGCTTACTTCTGGGAAAGCATATTTTATAAAGCATATATTTGTTGCAGTATATTTGCCTTTTCAATAGATTCATCAGTATTATTTCCAAACATAAACTTTGTGTCCAACCAGGCTCCTAAGTACTTTATAGATGGTTGAGCTGTCAGGTCAGTATTATTAATGGTGATTACTGCATCTCTCAGGCATTTTCGGGTATTTGTAAGCCACATGAACTGACACTTTGATGGGTTGAGAGCTATTCTATTATCTTCGCACCAGTCGCCATCCTCAAGAACATTTTGATCACTTCTGTCGTAACACATTACCGCAGCATCATCAGCATACAATGCTAGAGATCCCTTAATGGGTTTGGAAAGTCATTAATGTACAAATGGAAGCATAGTGGCCCGATTATTGAGCCCTGAGGTACAGATGTTTGCATAGGCTTTGTTTGAGAGAATTGAGTTTTTATTTGTACTTGGAAACTTCTTTCCCTGAGATAACTATTAAGAAGAGTAATTATATAAGGTGACAATTGGGGAGATTGATTAGTTTAACAATCAGGGTGTCATGACCCACCCGATCAAAGGCCGCTTTAATATCTGAAAACACTGTTTCAGTGATTTCGTTATGAATCTTTGCCGAGGTGGCAATTTCAATCACTTTTTGCACTTGATGTGCACATCCATGTCCACTTCTAAAGGCGAATTGTTCTTCCGTTATCATATCTTTTTCATCAAGTATGTTTTCCATCCTGTTTACAATTAGTCTCTCGAATATCTTGGTAATATTACAAAGAAGAGAGATATACATGGTCTATAGTTATATATATATATATACGGGAAGAGTGGATGTTGTTTGTTTTTAGGTAAAACCTTAACAATCGCCTTTTTCCATAATTTTGGGAAATAGCAGTTGGTAAAGATGGTTGTTAGTGATGTTAATACGTTTGTAGGAAATGTTTTGATTGCATAATTCGAGATTCTGTAGAAGCCAGGAGCTTTTTTATTTTTTAGCTTCCTAATGATCTTTTTTACTTCTTCCAAGGATGAGGAGCCTCTTCAGTGGAATTAACATTAAAAGGTGCAGTGACCATGCCTGGATATGTTTCTACTTTTTTCTCATTTTCTTCAGAAATTATTATGGGTTGGTTTTCATTTGGCATAAAATTTAACTCCAAGTGCACTGCAAAGGTGTTCGCAATATCTTCATCGGCGTAGACCAAACCATTCTGCGAGTGTATTTTCGTTATTCTCGATGTGTATGGTTTACGTTTGTTTAGCGCCTTCCAGAAAGAACCATCTTGAGCGTTCGTCTTCTTGATGTAATATGAGAAATTTTCGTTCCGGAATTTGCTGACATCTTCTCATACTTCATATACTAGCTGGTTCATAGATCTTTTATCTTCTGGTCTTCTGAGGCGCTGCAATTTTTTCCAGAAATAGTTTTTCTTTTTAATTTTTTTTTGTTTTATTTCATATTCTAAATTAATAGGATTTGATTTTGGCTTAACTCTGAGTCAATCACTTGTCTAATTCTTCCGATGATTGAGATGACCGCATTTTCTATCTCGGTGTTTGAATAATTCTCCATATTGAATATAGGTTCGTTTTTAATAATGTTTCGGAATTTGGTCCAACCCGTTTTTACAATATAAGTACAGATATTGGAGAGGAGAAAGTCATTTTTATTATCAAGAGGTTATGATCAAAGTTCAGTATGTTCGGGAAATCCTCATAGATTGGACCAGGGGCGGCTTAAGCGAGGTCGCAAGGGGTGCAGCGCACTCGGGCGGCAGGTTGTAATGCGTGGCAGCGTAGACTTAAGTTGAGACCCCAAAATTTAACACAGTAAAAATTCACATGTCATTACGCTTCTGAATCATACCGCGACAACGGAAACGTTGAGAAAATAGACAGGGCCTCAGGCCGTAATACCAAAAATAAGAATGTGTATCGGGGCGGCTCGGTAAAGACAAAATCTTTACCCGTGCGAGACTTATTTTTTGCGCTTCCTGCCTATTGCCATTCCCCCTTAGCCCCTACATCCTGCGTCAGGGTCCCTAGGCTGGAATCTTTCGTGGGGCCCAAGCCAGACTTTCCATTGGGGGCCCCTTCTACAGTTAATTTATAGAGTGAAAAAAAGAAAAATTATAAAGATTTATTCCCGGGCCCCAAGCTCGAGTCCTGTCAGTCCTGCACTTGGGGGGGGGGGGGTCATGCCTTAGCTCACAATTTCTCCAAACAATTCTAAACAAACAAAATTTCGCCCTTTCATCTCGGATTTTGCCCCCTTCCAGAGCTGACAGAGAACATGTTCTTTGAATTTTATCGGCCAATGTAATTTTTGTTTACCCATTCGCTTCGGATTAGGCACCCTTCTTGAACGGCGCCCCGTGCGGCTGCAATGGGTCAGCAGCCACTGTACTCAATCACAAGGACAAGAGTGCATTTTGGTTCCCTCACCCATGGCTCCAACAAGGGCCCGGGACAATTTTCATAATTTTTTGGCTTTTAGAAGGGCCGAGAGAAGTCTGACTGAGGGAACGCCACAAAAGATCCCAGCCTAGGGACCCTGCTCTAGGATGGGGGGGGGGGCATGCCACCACCCAGAATTCGATTCACAATAGTCAACTGAAAGCGAAGAAAAAATTCGACTTCTCTCATTCGGGTGCCTAACAGACAGACAGAATTTAATTTTTTTTTTCTCGCCGCTGCCCAGCCCAGCCCGAGGGGACTGCCTGGTGACTTACAGACTGCCCTTGCTGGCTATGAAGGGGAGTTATAGACAAGTTTGTGCGTGTTTGTGTAGATGTGAAGTTCTTGTAACGTAATAGCAAGGAAGCTGGTGGCCGCACCAGCAAGAACACGAAACAAGCAAAATTCAGACAACATAAATACAGTTCGTTAGGAGGGCGCACACATACACTCAAAACACGCATTTCGGAACGTAAGCCTACCGATATGTCTCGCTACAGAGAGCGACAGGCCTAACAACGGTAAAAAATATTCAATCATTACACTTCACTCGTATTTCGAAAAATAAATGGCAAATAACAGCATTGTAACAAACATTATACAGGAAAAACTTCACGTTTGGTTCACAGCATGGACACGCACATTCAAACATGTACCAATTGATTAGAAATTCCGCAAAGGAACGTGTACAAGATTCATATACGGTTAACTGATAGTTTCCAGCGAGAGGCCGAGACTGGGCTCATGGTTTTGAATTTGGTTAAGAAGTACACGTGGTAGTGGAAATGTGTTTTTATGTCATTCTCGGTGCATTTCTGCTGTGACAGTCTGTCGAGAAACGTTCCGGCAAGAAATTGATGATATTTCTGCTGTCGTTGCCAATTGAAAAAGAAGCTCTCGGGGCCAATGCCGTCTTTGGTCGACGCGAGTTTATTTTCTTCTCAACGTTTCTTCAAGGCTATTGGTTGGCATCATCAGGAGACGTTAAAGTTGCGTACCAATTAAATATGATTTGAACTAATTTTGAATAGTTATTGGATTTTCTGTTCATAGAAGTCCAATATTCGTGGCTTTGAAATGTCTAGAAGTCCAAGACATTTGAAAGTTTTGACGTAAATACGTCTTTTGAATCAGCAGACAATAATGGATGCATTCGCAGAAATATGAGAAAGTACCGCATTTTACCCTCTTCACGATCACGGGCGTAATATTACGTCCAAAACTAGTTTTTTCCGTGTTTTCTCTTCTCTCTCTTCACGATCGCAAAAGATTAATAACAACCCTATTAACTACGGAAGTTGCTTTATTTTTTTTTCCTTCCCCCCCCCTCCTTTCTTTATTATATGTTTTTCTACTATATACATGTAAGAGCAAAATAGAGCACGTAGGATGAGGATCAAGAGAGAGAGAAAGTGGGACTCTAATATTTTTTTTTCCTTTTATGCAAGATATAACAGAAAACTGGATGTTCTTAAGATATTTATATTTTGAAATGTTGATTTTTTAAGGACGGAAAAACACATCCGTCTCTGTCGGGAGTCGAACCCTGGGGGGGGTGAACTATCTCTGCAGTCCTTAGTAACTACTAGTCCTAATGAACTACCGGTTGGAGGACTGAAGCTAAGGACCGCTTCAACTACTAGTAGTTGAGAGGTACTATGTACTACCAGTCCTTAAGGTCACGTGACGTGAAACAGCAGTTAGAGGGGGAGAAAATTTTTGGTTTCGAGAGTAACAGATCTCTAACCAATCGGGATGCCGTTTGAAGCCTACAACTACTACTAATTATTTAACAATCGTTTTTCCACAGTGGTTTGTGGCAGCGATTTCATGTTTACAAACAAACATGTTGTAAACAAACTTTTTTTTTCCGAGGGACTCGCCATACATTTGTTTGTCACCCGTGTTTTGCAATTTTTTTTTACTCTAATATCGCTGGCTAGTTTAATTATTTTATAAACGTATGAGGACGTTGCATTTTTCATCTTGCGACTTTTTTTTAGAATACGATTCAGTATATTATAATAGTCAAAGTATTTTTCTTGCCCGAGCTCATGGACCCCACTTTTGGATGCTTGAAGAAGCGAGTATATGGGACCCCAGCTGCATGCATATAAGTGGGTCGCATATTGATGGAATCAAAATTTGAAGAAAAAAAAAAAATTCTTACAATAAAATGTAAGATTTTAAATTACGGTTACCGGCACTAGTTGAGCCTATGGCCGTAGTGTGCCTTTTCGGGGCAGACTTTCCCTTTTTTTTTGGGGGGGGGGCTCTTCTTGAAAGGGTTATTATGCAAAATAATTGTAGATTTTTGGGCCCCCCTATTCGCCTCGGGGGCCCTACTTGAGGCCCCAGCTGAATAGTATTTTTAATATTGAGTGCAACTTTTTTTTAGACTAATTTGTTAAATGATTTTTTATTATCCATTTTTATTCCTTTGAAACTCATTGAAACAACGATTTGAAAATTTTTTCTGGAGCAACTAAAATAATAAATTATTGATAATTTACAATTAAAAGAATTAACTGCCTTGCTGCGTATTGTAGTTCTGTATTTTAAACTATGGGTTTCTCCTCAGTATTAAAAAATATTATCAGAACATGATTGTCTATGAATGAACACTTAAATGTTAATGCAAGTGTAAACTTCAATATTTAAAATATATATATTTCTATATTAAAGATCTTTCATCAATTTATCTGTTTCATATTTTAGCTTCCAACAAATAACTTCACCTGATAACTTCCATTTGATCGTATATTTCATTTCAGTTGATTAGAAGATGAATGATTGATTGAAGTTGATTAATAGAAACATGAATTGAATAACAACTTGCACACATGATTTGTCATACAAAAACATTTTATTTCAAACATATATTCATAGAAAGTTATCATAATCACAATTTATTTGTTGTACTTTTCTTAGAAATCGCACCTTTCAAGAATATAATTTTTTGAGATTCATTAATTTTCATTTGCATCTTCAAATGTTGATTTACCTGAAATTAGAAAAGGAAGAAAAAAAAAACACTTTTATTATGCTTATCAATCTTTAAATGTAGTGTATTGATTTCAAATTATAACAGTCTTTAGTTGCATAAGTAGAGATAATTCGTGCACAATAGCACTTTGTTGACTCGCCAGCATTTTATCACAGTAGGATCCAAAATGCATCAACTGTGTTTTACAAGGGAGGCCTGGCATTGCACACAGATGCACTTGTTCATGTCTAGATGTATTTACCTAGGGCTTCACAAATCTTAGGAGCCAACACAAAAAAGAAAATCATACTGACACCTAAAATTTTCTATGCAGATCACAAAATATTTGGAGTTTATGTCTGAATCTTCCAACATGTGAAGATCATCACTAAGCGCTGAAAAAGTTGAATATAATTTTTTTTTACTTCGGATTATTTCTTCTAAAAATATGCTTGGCTGACAAAAAATTTGGCCCGCGCCTTTTTCAATTTTTCGAGCCATGTTTCTACCCTAAAATTTTGGTCAGACAGATGAAGTGCAAAAACCTATTGGCACGCAGCTTACTATATATTTTCACTCTACTCTTTCAGCTTTGCTCTAAAACACATCCTTAGCAACCTCTTGTGGATCGGGGAACCCCTATTTAAATTAGCATAGAAATTTTGCAGTGTTGTATGGTCTCACTAGTTAAAAAGTATGATATTATTTGTCGTGAAGTATATTAATTGTTTTAATACTTCCATTCACAAAATTTGCTAATCAGTAAATATGATAATAACATTTTCAAAGAATTAATATTGGTTTTCAGTTAGCAAAGCTTCTAAAGGTTTTTTTTAATGTCCTCCCTCTCATTTATACAGCCAAGACAAGTTTTTCAACAGTATACATGTTTTTACTTGCACTGGTCAAATTTTGAGTGGTACAGGTAGCCATTAAGAAATCTATCTTAATTTGCTCAATTCAATTATGTCAAAAAGAGTTGTTCTTTCAATAGTATCTGAAAAAATTAAGATTATAAAGAAAATTACTCATAGCAAGATATTTCTCGAGAAAAACCAATATGGTATGGACTAAAAACAATGCCACCTTCCCCCCCCCCCCCTGCTTATTTTGTTTTTGCACATATAAAATGTGTTGCTGAAATTACAATAATTTCAGAGGGAAGTATGTTTCTGTCAAGTTTTATGTTGAGAAATATTCAAGTGATTTTACAGTTTACGATTTTTATGAACTTTCTCAACTTAAAATTGAATGTGTATAAAATAGGTTATTTTATTCATCATGCAACATAAATGAGGCACTGAAATACATTTCTTAATAAACATGTGAATTTATGTAATACAGCCTCTCCGAAACGCTATTATGTCTGCGATCTGATATAACGCCAATATTTTTTGGGTGGGATGGTGGCGTTAAATCGGGGATTCGACTGTATTTGTTCCACTAGGGTTGTTGATACAAATAAGATCAGTGAAAATGATGCGACATAATGTTAAAATTTATGTCATTAAATCATGCATGGAAATATTTTATTTTACGTGAAAATAATAATGGAAACTGTTGCTCAAAGTCAAATACAAAGAATTAAAATTACCTTTGTTTGCTTTGGTTGAATTGTTTGGTAACCTTGAAAACCTTCATAACTTCGTAGCTACCTACAGTCAAGTTCCTGGGAAACAAAATTTTTCAAGAGTTAGAAAAGTCTCACAAATGTATATATATATATATATTTCAAATTATTTATTTACACATGTGCTCAATTTATTTAGACATAATTTTTCATTAAAAAAAATTAATGCAGCAAAAGACATAGAATGTAAAATTTCAATTTGATATTATCGTAATTGAAGATTCATGTTTCATTCGCCATGTAAATATTTTCAATACAACCCAAAATATACATGGGCTATTTGATATTTTTCAGCATTACCAAGTGGGATCTACTGCCCTATTGATTGCGTGATATCATGTCCATTTATATTTTTACATAACGCATTTACCGAGCAAAAAAATATTAATAATATCTCTAACACTTTTCTTATATAGTTCGATAGCAATAAAATAATTCTTACCTCAGTAATGAACATGCTAGCACTTCGTCGTGGCTTCGATCGCCGATGTCAACATACACGTATACTACAGCAGGTTTTTGAGGATATAACGATGAATCACTTCAACTTTGATGACATCGAAGATATAATCTAAGTTATGTCTGCCATTATTATCGTAAAAAAATTTTTAATTCGAAAAAAAAGAACAGAATATTTCATCGCTAAATATCACAGCGACAGCTCGCGGCCAGAGGCGAAATTTCCTCTTTTCCAAGATGGCCGCCGTGAACTACTTTTCTTGCCGTTTTAGGACTGGTGCTAGGCAGTCCTTAGCAGCGGTCCTAAGTAACTACTAAAAAAAAAAGTCCTTAGCTTAGAGATAGTACCGAAAAGTCGAACTACTGGCCAGCTAAGGACAAATCGGCGCTTAACTACTTTTTTTCGGCTAAGGACCGCAGAGATAGTTCACCCCCTGATCACTCGTTTGTCGGACGAGTGCTCTCACCACTAAGCTGCAGGGGAAATAGGGATTTCCTTTCATTGGAGCGTATATATGCCGAACGGGACCGTGCAATGGACAGTGACACTCAGCTAATAGCTCATGGTCGACAAGCCACCAGATGGCTATATATATACAGTAAAACCTCGATAAGTCATCACCTCAAGTTATCGAAAAATTATGACGGCTTAAGCGAAGTGCCGTCAGTTTTAATGTGCAATGTTGTGAAAATCATATACATTTAAAGTAATATGACATTTATTAAAGTATGAATCGAAATAACAATATTAATAAAATTTACAGCTTGCGAAAGAAAAAAATGATAGCAATTTTTTACCTTTTTTATCTCTTATTACAGTAAATTATTGTGGTAAAATGTACCGGTACACTTTGATTTATACTAGTAATTTTTAATTTATAGACTAACAGAGAAACTGTTTGAATAAGTAGCTTTTCTTCATAACAGAACTCTCTACTGTACATTAATTTTACATAGACATCAAATTTAATTTTAGTGTTTGAATTCTTCATCAGTAGTTCATGATGCAACTAGAAAGTAATCTCGAACACTTATGACGTGGTGGAGGGGCCCTGGGCAGGGAAAAGTAAACAGAAGACCTCAACTTGGGAAAGAATGTCCAATTTTTTTCAACAAAGACATTTTGTTTAAATTTTAAGCCCTAAATTAGTAGAGTCCATGATTTCTATGATTATTTATTATCCGTGCCCGCGCGTTGCACTTTGACTTTAACTTGATTAATTTGATTCTTCGATTTACATAATTTTTGATTGCCTTTCACTATATGTAATCTTTGACGTATCAATAAATTTTGGTATTGCCGGAGATGCCCTGGGCAGGGCAGTGTAAGTGCAGTAAGTGTAAGGGACGCAGTAAGTGCTTGCGTTGCTTCTTGCGACAGAGCTTGGTTGTCTCGCGGTTTGTCCAGTTTCTCCAATGGAGCCCAGGCAGAAATGAGATCTAGCTTGAACAGTCCCCAACGTTCCAAAGACCTTATTCGGCAAATGAACTTACCCAGCGTAACTTTCGTTAATTAATCTGTTCCGTTTGGGCACATAGGATTTTACGGTGACTTTTAAGCATATGGCAATGCTGTTAACAAGCTTTTTTTTTGATGGGAGAAATAAAAATAGTCTGTTCCTCTTTCCCAATTTTTTTCATAGTGACGACTTAAACGAAATTAGCGACGAGTAAACGTGGGTTTAATAACATTGTGGTCTATGAGAGCTTTAAGGGTCTGAAGAAAAATGACGACTTAACCGGAGTGACGACTTATTAGGGTGACGATTTAACGAGGTTTTACTGTATATGATTTAGTGGCTCGTCGTCCATGAGCTATTAGCTGGTTGTTTCAGACTGCCCATTGTACGGTCCCGTTCGGCATATGCAGTCGAACCTCGTTAATGAGTCACTCTTGGGAGAGCAAAAATGTGACTTAGTAAGCGGAGTGACTCTATGAACGGAGTGCGCCAATTCCTGCCTGAGGACAATTGGGACTTCCGAAACGTGACCCGTTAAGCGGAGTGACGCACTAACGAGGTTTGACTGTATATGCTCCAGTGAAGGGAAAACTCTGCTTCCTCTGTACCTTAGTGATGAGAGCACTCGTCCGGCTAGCGGGTTCGACTCACGGCATAGGCAGAGATGAATTTTTTCGTTGCCTAAAAAAATAAACATCTCAAAAAATAAATATCTTCACAACATCCAGTTTTCTGTACATCTTGCACTAACTAGTCATATTTTTCAACTATCATGCCATATTTTTCCTTTCATATATATTTTGTTTTTCTTTCTCACTTCTTACTTTTTCCTGACGTGTGGTTAGGTTAGGACGGGCATCTTCAACCCGTTGCTCGCGAGCACCTCCCTGAAGCACTCATAGTGCTCGCTGCTCGTGTCCGATTTCGTGCTCACGAGCACTTGATTAACGTTCCCATGAAACGCCTTATACAAGCATTCAAGGACTGAAATCATCCTGATTTCGTGCATTTGTACGCCAAACTTGCCGCGTAAGGGTGCTCTTCTTTCGATGATGGATACGGGAAGTGCTCGCGACTAGAAAAAGGTTGAACACCTTTGTGTCTCAGCTTTGTCAGGCGTTGCTTTTTTCTGGATGAGCGTTATGAATTGCCGTTGTAGAAAGATGTGTTTTATGAACATAGAGGAAGAAGAGAGAGAATCTATTGTTGATTGATCACATCTCTCCAACTTCAACATGCCAACTTCTTCTTCTCTTTACTTGCTCACAAGTTTTTCCCGCACTTCTTTCGAAATACCAGGCTGCGGTCTCCGGCCTTTATGTGCCGCTGGGCGAACGCGCAATTTTTCTCTCATTGGGTTCAGCTATACATTTTAGTCAAATGGCTTGTGCGTTTCATCGAGTTTATGTCTGCCTTCATGGTGAGAACGGTGCGAGTGATTCGATACTTGCGAGCACGGTGAAAGTTGAGCTATCACTATAAATCTTTGCTAACTTTTCCGTCGAAACTCGGCCTCTTTTGAGGAAACGGAAGTAAGGTGCTTTGCATCAGTCCGGAATTGTGAGCGATTCTATCTACCTATTTATATTCAATCCATCGACAAGGGAATTCTTGCGACTATTTACGTGATATGCAGTTTGTTTCTAATACAGCGACATCTGTGAGTCAAACTTTAAACTATTTTATAATTATCAGTTGAAAAAAATCTACTCTATGATGAATGTTTCAATGAAAACCACACATTTTTTCTGTGATATCTAGTATCATGGACTTGTTTGGATAATTTGTAAATAATTTTTTTGAAAATACTTTTGATCAATTGAATTAAATAATTGAAACATAAAGTAAATATTTATTTATACAAAACTTAGCATTTAATAGTATAACAGTATTGCAGTGTTTTCTAGCCCAAAATTGGCGACGGAAAATATAAAGTACATGGTGAACCGTAACTATTAGCTTTTAATCCCTTTAGATGGAATAATGTGTAGGTAAAAAGAGGGAAATCTCGAGTTTCACGCAGTTGCCGACAGGTAGCGCTAACGCTCTTCCTTCAGCCGCCACTTCAGCTTTTGTCAAGATGGCGACTGCACAACAGAAATCGGTTTGTGTTCTAAGCTTCGTGAAGTGTGAGTCCATAACAACTGTTTGTCGTGCTTTATGTCGGCAATACCCTAGTGTTGAACTTCCTACCGCTCATAGCATTAGGCGGTGGTATAAGCAATTCCGAGACACAGTTTGTCTGTGTAAAGGAAAATCCCCAGGCCATCCACGCATGTCAGACGAAAATGTGGAGCGCATCCGACAGAGTTCCGCACGTAGTTCACACAAATCCACTCGGAATGGGCGCAAACATGCTCGCAAAAGTTTGGGATGAATTTGACAACCATATGCCGTGAATCCCAAGGTGGACATATTGAGCACCTTTAATTTGGTTAATTAAAAAACTTTATAATTAGTCATGTAATATAAAATTAATCGTAAGTGTCTATGTACAATATTTTTTCGTAATATACGCATTTCAAATCGGGTGATTCTTTTTGAAACACCCTGTATTTTGTATTATACCCTATAAAGCCCCGTTCACATGTGTAAATATTGCGGTAGCATTGGGAGTTCTAGCACCCGCTTGACGACTTTTTTCCTTCATAAGGAAAGAAATGAAGAGCAGTCATTGGTGAAAATTCTTGAAGCGGGGTTTAAACCCGCTTTTCCTATTTCCCATGTGAACGCGGCTTTTAAGTCATGTTTCACTAATGTTTTCGAATCGGCATAGATTTGATAAAGAGGCTATCAGCTGAGCCTACACTCACAGCATGGCCCAGCCGCTAGGTAATCTGCTTCAGAGCGGGGTGGCCATGTTTGGCGTTAATGTTTGGGGTCCTTTGAGTGGGTCAGAGGTCCGGTGGAGCGATGCCGGCCGACGTTCGGCCCGTGGCCTTGGTGACTCTGGCGGAGCTTTTTTTCCCCCCAACATGGAACAGCCGTAAGGTAGCTTGCTTATACTCCACAAGGGACAGAGCGGGGGCCATGTTTGGTGTTTGCATAGCCCTTAGGGCTGGGCAGGAGGTTAAAAATTTTGACCCGTGTCGTATTTGTTTTTCTCCCGAACGATGTAGAATTGCAAAAGAAAAAGTGGAACCTTTCTGTCATGCCCATCTGGTAATCCTCTTCTCCACTCAATTAGAATCTCGAAAAAATCTCTGCCTGGAGGAATACTAGAATCAACGCTGTACCTCGTGTGGGTTCTAACATCCATACATGACCGAAAACGTTTAAGATCGGAGAGGGGACCAGAAATTTTCCGGGTTGTTGGTCAAAGGACACTAAACACATTGATTCTTCTCCCACGCGAAGTCTATCTATCTGTCTATTGTTGATTGACAAGATTCAGCAACTATCAAACAGATGACATCTCTGAGCAATTTCTGGAACTTTCAGCGAGGGTTTCATTGAAGAGTTCTAACACGCACTCAACACATATAATTATAGAAACTTATAAGACATTTTTAGCTGATATATCTTAAGAAGTTTCAATCCATATGAGTGTGATTTATATGAAACACAGGTAATATAAATCAGTTTTCATTAATATTATTCGACTCAATACTTTACGTGCTCAGCCATTTTAGTTCTAGACGTAAGATGACTTCATTCAACAGAAATGTCAGATATTATTGCCGAGACATGAATCGATTCCGATACAAGATCTTTTTTTTTAACCTCTTGGATATTATATACATGTAAGGCTATTAACCTTTATCAATTTCTTTTGATTAACCATAGCAGGTTTTTTTTTTGGTTCTATTTCGTTAGTCACGTCAATCTTAATTAGGTTCCACCCAAAAAACGTCAATGTCATTAATCATTTCGTAACCCGTTACGATCTAATCGATCAACGAACCCGTCAATGATGACGAATAAAAACCTGTTCGACGTGCCAAAAAGAATAACATAAAAAGAATATTCCAGAAAACTCATGCGGCAATTAATCGGTCTTTTATTTCTTTCCCCCCCCCCCCACCTCTCATCATAATTTTTACACCTTGTGAACAATTTTCCGTGACATTGAATTAGTCCGATGTGTCCACCCACTTGGTTTATAAGTGATCTTCTGAATTAAAACGCTTACTTAACGATTCAGGTGATAAATTTAGAGATTCGGCTTATGAGGCTTTTTTCAGGGGAATACATCGAGAAAACACCTGCGTCTTTCTTCCACCTGTGCCTAGTAGAGATTTTTTTTCATCAGTTTGATTTTTAGACTGTGATTTAATCGGCTGATTGTGAGTATGATGTGGATCTTAAAATATTCATTTCTGTATTCTTATTTATATTCAAATTTTCACATTGATAATTTGAGTTGTTTTGCGATGTTTTATGCGAGCGTGGACAAGGCCCAAACTTAGAATGAATAGGCGGACGACGCAAGAATAGGGAGGCCCATGATTAAGGTTGGTCAGTAATGGGAGTCGGTGTCTGATTTAAAAAAATGTCTCTCTGCAGAGAGAAGACAGTACAACACGATACTTACGCTACATGAAAATTCAAGCATTCACCATCTTCACTACATAATATGTACATCACCAATCACAACAAACAAGCACAATTCTGACAACATAAATACTTTAGGGCCAAACATACACTCAGAACACACACATTCCGGCATGTATTAATTCGTTAGAAATTCCGCAGAGGAATGTGTAGGAGGTGCATGTACCGTTAAGGAGTACAGGTGATGAATGTATGCGTAAATTTTACGTCCCAACTCCTAAACACATGTTCTTGCGAATGCTTCTTGCACATTGAGCCCTGTACGTGAGGTCCACTCAGACAAGAAAAGTTTCCCTCATGCTTTATATCAGAATGTCCAGTGAATCAGAACCATCAGAACCAGTGTGCCACCTTGCTGAGCTGAGTGTGCATGAAATTTTTAAGAAAAAATAATAATAATATTTGCATGTGGCATGCAGAAACTTCCACAAACTCCCAGTGGTGTCTATCTCCTATCTCCCCGTAAAAAAAGGGTCACCACAGACAGCAACAGACCTACAATGTTACAATTATTCAATAATACTTGTACTTCACTCATAGTTAGAAAAACTGATGGCAGATGGCAGCACACTTCAAATAACAAGCATTACACAGTCACAAACCACTTAAGTTCACAACACGTACACGCATATTAAAATATGTACCAATTCATTAGAAATTCCTAAGAGGAAATTTAGCGGATACCTACCTTTAACGAAACATTTATTTTTTAACCTATTTCCCTTTATTACCTATCAACCACATCACTCGTCGGCGAACAGAATTTTCGGTCCTATGAGCGCTTATCATGAGAGGATTACCCAGAAATATTTCGGCTACATCATGGGTTCGTTCAAAGCGTGTCCGGAAAATTCACCGTTGGAAAATTCACCGCTAGGAAAATTCACCGCCGGAAAATTAACCACCGGAAAATTCACCGACCAACAATTCACCACTAGGAAAATTCACAGCCGGAAAATTCACCGCCATGCAATTCACCACTAGGAAAATTCACAGCCGGAAAATTCACCGCCATGCAATTCATCACTAGAAAAATTCACTGCTAGGAAAATTCACCGCCGGAAAATTCACCTACAACAGTTCGATGCGAGTCAGTTAGCGTGGGAGTGAGCGATTGAGTTACTGAGTCAGTGAGAGAGGAGTGAGTGACCTACTGAGTATGTGAGTAAGTGACCTAGTAATTGAATGAGTGAGTGAGTGACCTAGTAATTGAATGAGTGAGTGAGTGAGTGACCTAGTAATTGAATGAGTGAGTGAGTGAATGACCTAGTAATTGAATGAGTGAGTGACCTAGTAATTGAATGAGTGAGTGAGTGAGTGACCTAGTAATTGAATGAGTGAGTGAGTGAATGACCTAGTAATTGAATGAGTGAGTGACCTAGTGAGTATGTGATTGAGCGAGTGACCTAGTGAGTATGTGAGTGATGGAGAGTGAGTGAATTAGTTAGTTTTAATCTAGTAGTGTCACAAATGATTAAAAAATCTGATTGTTCTATGTTATATTGTATATATTACAATATCGACCTAATGGCATATTTATAGCTTCAGCGGTTTCGGCTCGTCGTTATTCCAACATATGACCACCTCCATTATTGAACCCCCACTTAGGAGTCGAATATGGAAAAACCTTTCTTTGTCAGTTCACATCGTGAAACAAAACTATTCACAAAATTTGATATCAGCGGTTTTGGCTCGGCGATGATGAATGAGTCTCAGAACATGTTATTTTATATGCAGTATATAGATGTAGGCACGCACTAAAACGGGATTTCTGAAAGTTCATCACCGATGGGGATCATGAGGTGTTAAAGTGGTATAGGGGGTAATCATTGCTTAGTAAATCTGAGATTGCAGAATCCACACCAGTGAAGTCGCTGGTAACAGCTAGTTCATCACAAAAAAATAACCCATTGCTTACTGATGATCGACAATGTTTTTTATAATATCAAAGTGATAACAGGAGATGATTTTAAGTATTTAGAAGATTCTGAGTAAAATATAGAGTTAATGGAATTATTGAATATATTCTCTTGTGCAACAGCAATTTCTAATTTCTTCCGTATCATCTCAATTTCTTTTAATGAAGTCATTATGAAAACTTTCCGCCATATCTTTAGGATCACTGACTAGGTCACTCACTCACTCACTGGGTCACTCATCCACTCAGTAGCTCATTCACTCACGGATTCAGTAGCTCGCTCACTCACTCACTCACTCAATCCCTCGCTCACTGACTCAGTAACACAATCGCTCACTCCCTCGCTTTCTGACTCTCATTGAACTGTTGTCGGTGAATTTTCCGGTGATGAATTTTCCAGCCGTGAATTTTCCGTAAACCGTTATTTTTTTAGGCATGGAGCATTAAGTATCGTATCGTGCATCTTGTATTAAATTTAATGGAAGAGAGCCGTCTTAATGCATGGGCAAAAAGAACGATCCGCACAGGGCCGTCATTTCTACTTTTTCCAGGAGGGGGGGGGGGGCAAAGAGCATGTACTCAATGTACGCATATATATATATATATTTGTATGTGTATATATATATATATATATATATATATATACCATTTTTAGTGTATTTTAAAAAGCCTTGCCCCCCCCCCCCGACCCTCCAAATGACGGTCCTGGACCCGCGGGGATTTAGATGCGTCAGGGCACACTATGGCAGTCAGATTAGGGTTGCTATGATTTTAAAAAGTATGTAAATTTTTCCTCAGTCTGTTAGTTCGCCCAGGAAAAAGGTACCCCGGAGTAGTACTTTGAACGGGTTTACGGAAAATTCACAGTCATTTGGAGGGTCGGGGGGGGGGGCAAGGCTTTTGAAAATACACTAAAAATGGTATATATATATATACACACACATATAGTACATGCTCTTTGCCCCCCTCCTCTCGGAAAAATTAGAAATGACGGCCCTGCGCGGGTCGTTCTTTTTGCCCATGCATTAAGACGGCTCTCTTCCATTAAATTTAATACAAGATGGACGATACGATACTTAATTCCCCATTCCTAAAAAAATTACACCCTCCGTCAAAATAACCCTCCAAAAAATACTATACTATATGGAATGTATGGGTATTGGTAAAACGGGACAAAAACTGTTTTTTCCGCCCATAATTGGCTGTAAAATATTCAATCGTTCCATTTTCTTAATATTTTTCTTCTAAAACGGGAGTATTTCTTTCCCTTGAGCTAAGCTCGCTTTGCTAGGTTTTGTTTTATTCAGCCATTGTTGAGGCGTTAGAATGAATCTATTTAATGTATATTATACAAATCATAATGCTTTTTATTACGGTACGTTCTATGCATTCGCTTGAGAAAGTACCAAGGAAAAATAAATTTGAATCTGGTCAACTGAAAGAAACTGATCAAGAACTGAACGGAAAAGACTATTTTTTTTTGTCATACATTCATTTCCCTTCACTACAGGAAGGACAATGCAAAAGCAGCTTCACACGCACATGGATCGCAGCCAGTACTGTGAACCGATTATGACATTAAGTACGGAAATGTTTGTCAACAGAGGTTGGGGGGATGCGTGAAGGAGAACACCTTCTAGACTCCTACTTGGTCTTGCAACGTGATAACTTATAGGGAAAAAAATAAGTTTGGTTAAACCTTAGCTCCAGAATGCACAAAAAAAAAACTTTCGGCGGAAAAAAACACACCAACATATCCAAAGTCCTTATAACTACGAACGGATTTTTTCCATGTTATGATATTGGCCTGCTTTCCGTTCTTTGAAAAAGTGATAACAATACCTGAATGACAACATTATCCGTGATTATTAAAAGCGGTATCGACTGTATACGATTGAAATCGGTTCTGTTTTGTTTGGAACATAACCAAAACAGCAAATTTGTCGGTAATGTAACGCAAATTTATGTGAGTGACAATGCCAAAAACACACACACGCGTTCTCATTTCTAAGTTTCCCAATTAAAAACTCTAATCAAATCTGAAATAAGCATTTGTAACACATGAAAGAAATTACAAACATTTTTTTGTTTAAACTTATAGTGATGATAACTTTCCTCAGTATTTTTTCAAGTGAATACTGTTTGTCATATTTTTTATTACTAAAGGTTTAAGGCTCAAGGTGAATTGGAATAGTTGCGATTCACCTTGTCGATTTCAATTAATTTATTACTATAAGGGGACGTCGCGTTGAAGGTGCGTCTCTTTTTCCGTGAGGTGGCGAAATATCCCCAAGCTCTTGATATTGGAGGGGGTGTCCAATTAAAGCACGAAACTGCGGAACTTAAAGAAGAAGCCTTTATTTCGAAGCACACTCAAAACAGACAACCTTCCAGGACGGAAGCCACATTCCAACTCACGTTCTCTTCTCTTGGGAGATAGATTTTTTCTTCTCAACTTCTTTTAACAACGTATAAACAAACAAAACGCATTAGGTGCTGTAAGGCCACAGAGAGTTAGTAAAAATATCCATACTGGGAAAATAGATTCGTTACATTACTAATTTTACGCAAATTCATTATATTAGTTGGAACTCACTGGCGATGTGCACAATTGCACCTGCATATGTATAAAAATTTGCATTTGCTGAAAGTGATGGACGGGCGATGTAATTTTGATCTATATCTATATATATATAATTGATTTTCTGTCTGTGTGTATGTTCTCTATACAAATCTACAATTTTTAGGTGTATCGTCGCTGAGAATTTTGCATATTTACCAAACAGGGCCCGGATTGAACGATAATCTACTTTAAAAGTTTCTCATAGCAAATGCCCGAAATGGGCAAAATCCGTCGGGCAACAATGGTTCCTGGGTCTCAACAATCACTTTCAGAATGCTTAGTTCGCGTGATTCCCTATGCATTCCTGACATGCCTTTACAATGGTTTGTCACTTCTTTAATGCTGCCAGTAGTGTGTATAATAGTTGATTCTTTTATAATGCGGTTTGTCACTTTTTCAATCCTTCCAGTAATTGAAGAAAACCCGGGCAGCGCCGGGTATTATAGCTAGTATTCAATAAATCTCCGCAGGCATCCCAGTTCCCATGCGACAATGTGCTTAAATCACCTTATGAGATGGAACCTGGGTGTCTCTCGGCATAGTCAGTGCCGTCTTAACGCATGGGTCCACCCGAGCACGATCTGGGGGCCTCAGGAGAAGAGGGGCTTAAAAAAAAAAAGAAGAGAAGTAGCATTTTTCGAGAATTTGCCAGGTAGGGTCTCTGAAAAATCACCTGGCCCGTGGTCCCACGATGCACTCTGGGCCCCCTGGGTATAGTCGAATTGTCGAATTTATCTAAAAATAATTTCGTTTCAATCAATGGGCGGGATGTGGGGAAGTCCGAAACAAGTAAGAAATAATTACCAGTAAAAGTAAATTGATTGAGATTAGAGATGTGAGAGGATGAGAAATTTACACACGGTATTTCACAAATGGTGTGGGAATGAAAAATCGCGCTCTTGATTGTAAAATGAAATATTTAAACTAAAATATCAGAAAATATGTCAAATTTTGAGCTTAATTTTACCTTCGTAAAAATGATAATTAGACAGGAATATGAGCATTTAACTTTCATACCACCACCAATCCAAGGGGAAAAAAATGAAATTGCAGCTTTTCTCTATATTGTACCGAGATTTATTGACACCCAAGATCCTTGGGATGCTTTTATACAGTGTCCTGTAAGTGCTAATGCGGCCTGAGATGTGTTCAACAAATACAGATACAGAGTGAAAAAAGTAATGGAAAATTTCACATTTCATACATAACATTACAAAAAAATTTAGTAAAAGAGAACGTGTTGGAATGTGATCGTGAAAACATAGCATGTGCGAAAAAGGTTCCCGTGGGGACCCAGACAACATGTTCTAAACTATAGTTCCCCAATTTTTTGATTTCATTCCCCCCTCCCCCCCACCAACTCAAGTGAACTATAGGATATTGTACGTAACCCATAGATTCTACCGCCCACCTGGATCATTCCATGGCTCCTCTCAGTGGGTGATATTGCCCATTTTGGGTTTTGGGAAACGTTGTAGATATAATTAATAATTGCTTTCAGCGGCAGGAGCAAATTAATTAATTGCGATCAATAGTTGATTAATTGGTGTCAGGAACTAATAAATTCATAGCAATCAATGTATTTGTTAATTATTTATAATTATTAAAATAATTATTAATTAAATAACAAATGGCAGTAAGTTCGCGATGGTTAATTTCCTCATTAGAAACGGGCTTTTACTTGGTAAAAGTGAGAGATGAAAACATTTGCAAACATTCGCCTTGGTAAAACCCAGTTCTTACAAGTCTTCGGGCTTTTACCGTAACATGTATACAACTCTTTGCAGTATGAATGAACGTAAATTAAATGTACACGATGTTCGGATAATTTTTCTAATTGGAAGTATGTCTTTAAGATCAACTGGTGGCAAGGGGAATTATGGGAATCACCCTGTATGTTTCACATGTTAATATCGATGTTTGCCCACGATGCCAAATCAGCACCTCCTAGTGATAGAAGGCCTCTGCACGGGTTGCCAAGTTCATCTGTAACGTCATTAAGACTACCTAGAAAGTTTGCCGCATTTTGAACCACAGCATCCTATTTCGTTTCTTCTTATTTTGGCGTAGAATCTTCCTGATTGGCTCACAAATACCGCATTGTCATTGTATGTGGGAGCACAGAAATCGCCAATTCTGAGCCCATCATTTCTTTCATCGCACAACGATGATTCTGGCACAAGCCGGGAATTTTTTTCCCCCGAATATTCTGATGGAAAATGGACTGCTTGCTGACGTCACGAGCAGTGAGCGTAGTGCGGAGGCCTTCTACGTCCTGGAGGTGCTGGTTAAATACAATTTAAGAAAAAAAGCCCCTGTTACAATGATTTCCATTAGGGATTTTGTATAATGTATAACTAATGGCATTTTTGACGTGGATGTAGTGATACCGGCTGAAAATTGATTTATCTTTTAAAAACCTTAAATTAAGACATTCTTTCACTTTCCCTTTTGAAACATCATCGATTTATTTTAACATTTAATTTTGGTTCAAGCTATTTTTTGACTTATTACAGTACATGTTCTACGTTTCTGACAGGAACAGGGGTTACTTGGCAAATGGTAGTAAATGTTCTTCTGAACTGAAGAATCATAGTACAGTTAAGCGATGCTCGTTAGGACAACGAATGTCTCTTCAACGAAATCCTGCCGAATTTCGTAATTGCCTTTGTTTTGATGTTAAATACCTCTCGGTGCTACGATATGTAACGATATAAGAATATTTCGTTGCGAAGAAATTGAAGGAACTGGTTGAATGCTATTTCTGAATGTACAGGGTGTTCTGCTAAGTCCTAATTTGAATTTTATCTCATCAACCGTTCGTCGTAGAGATATGGTTCCAATTCAAAAAAAAAAAAAAAAAATGCGCAAAATGTGTTCGCGCAAATCATCCTGTATACCAGTTTTAATGGTGAACAGTTTTGAGTGTGTTAAAAAAAAAATCCCCTACATTTTGTACGGTCCCCATGTCCTCCAACTAGCAACAAGAACGTTGTTGCCCTGTCTCTCTCGATTTCAACGAAAAATTTGCATGTTTCTTAGAGAAATATTGGCCTAGATATTTTAATTCAAAAATCGGTGAAAAATTTAACAGAATAGAATAAACTAACGGACAACTCCCCTTTCCCTCATTCATGGTAAATCGTTCCCAATTTTTCTCCGATTTTTGAATTAAAAGTTTTCAGCGAATACTACACTTAAAACCATTGAACTTTTTTTTGTTGGCCTCAGGAGAGACAGGACAACAATTCTCTAATTGGAAGTTAGAGAAGGCAGGGGCAGGGACAATTTTATATTGTATAAATCTTATATTGTAATTTCAACAAATCCATGACACAATTTTATATATTGTCATAAATCTATATTTTATGATACACTGTATTTTCACTCCCGGAACTGATACAAAGTGATTTCTGAACACATTTTGAGCATTTTTCAAACTAGAACCATACCTATATAAGGCCGGTATTACACTATAAAAGTTTTGTAAATGTCATTTTATAAAACTTGAAAAATTCAACCAATAAGATTATCGGTTGCATTTGCTCGTATGTAACCTATGAGCTTTATTGGTTGGATTTTTTGAGTTTTATAAAAGGGATTTTGTCAAACTTTTATAGTGTAATACCGGCCTAAGACGAACGGCTGATGGTTGCGTGAATATTGCACTTAAAATCGTGAATTGTTGTGTTTTTTTTTTGTTGGCATCAGAAGGTAAGAAAGAAAAAAATCACTAAAGCCCCGATAGAGGGCTGTAATAGGGTTCTTGAACAATGTGTGTCCGTATAAAAAGTTTATTTTTATATTTCAATAACTAGGGCTCGGATTTTTAATGCTCTAAAGATGAAACGTCGTTGCTGATAAGCTAAAAAAACCTGAATTTACCGATCAGATAAGCAACGACGTTTCACCCTTAGGGGCATAATAATAACTATACAACACCTTGAAAAATGAATGAGGCATCTGAGTACTACTACACGTTATTTGGATAACTTTTCTAATTGGAAGTTTGCCTCTAGGATCAACGTGCCTGTAAATCGCCATCCGCGATGCTAGCTATGCACCCTGTATAATAACATGAAGGGGAATTAATAGTATGAAATGAAATAGAGATGAAAGAAAGACTTATTTTCTCTGGGCATTATGCCGAGGTGAATACGGAAGGAAAAGTCTACTAGTTTCCTTCGGGTGTCGAACCCGGTCCTCTTGCAATAAGGTCGTGTCATTAGTGGTGAATATGGACAGCGTACTAGCCCGGAAAACAAGAGGACTGGGTTCGATTTCCAACGGACACTGGCAGACTTTCCTTTCCGAATCCAACTCGGCCTAATATCCAGAAGAAGAAAAAAAGAATTTCCTTCATACAATTCGACAGAGAAATGAATAAAAGAATATATATAATCATCTTAATTTCAGTACTGAGTGTATTCGTTTACGTAGATCAGGTGAGTTGAATGAAAATGTAAGTAGACTGTGGGGTATTTTCTTACCCCTTTATCATGTAAGAGTGAAATATGTAGAGAAAAAAAATTAAAAACTACAATAGTAATACAGTGATACCTCGATTTTCGTCGATAATCCATCCAAAAACAATCAGCGAAATCCTGAAACCGACGAAAACCGAGGCATTTATTTCCATATGAATCAATGTAAGTCCAATTAATTCGCTCTACACACTCCGAAACAATACCAAAAACACATTTTATAGAGGAAAAATATAGTGTTTAATACTAAAAGCAATAATAAAATATTATAAAATGAATATATATATATATATAAAAGAGTAATATAAAGAATAACTGAGAATAACTGAACATTTACATTTCTATACCTTTCTGAAGATCCTTCTTGGCGTATGGAAGACTGGGAGAAGGGGCGGGGAGAGGTGTAGATATTATTGTTTGGAAGGGTGATTCCCCCCCCCCCTCCATAAGGACCTTAGCTATCAAGACACTATCTGTGGTCTCTTCCCTTCTAGGTCTTTTGACACTAGAGTCAGTGGACCCATGCCGCACAAGAAAGCAATCCAAAGAGGTTTGTTTCTGCCGCCTCTAAGATTTGAATGAAATGGGGCAAGATATTTATCATTAAACAAGTATCAGACACGGCTTGTAACAACTTTGTCAGGGCGATTTTTCTCGTGAATCCAATTACATGGCGAAGATGTCCTTATTTCCGAAAATTAGCAGCGATTGTCACGTGGGCACGCCGACGAAAACAGAGACAAAGTTCTCGCCGAAAAATTGGCAAAGAACTGAAACCGACGACAACCGAAGTCAACGAAAATCCGAGTTATTATTACTGTATTATAAAAACAGTTGCAAATTTCTCCCATCACTAAAGCAGAGGCGTACGCAAGAAGGGACGAATATAGAGATCCTGTAAATCTCTCTCCACAAGGGCAAAAGAAAAATGTAAAATATCGACAAATACCTTTATATTGCGTCTTAATCAATTTTAGTTAATTTAAAATGCTTTATTTTTGAAGGATAGAAACACAAAATCCTCGGGAAAAAAATTCCTCGTGCCCCTTCCAAAGGCCGATCCTGCACTGAACATACAGAAAATGTGGAAAATAATTATATTTCATAATTATTGCTCATAATTAATGCTCGTATTTCAATATCGTTCAGGGATTATCCAGTAAAAGGCATTTGTTACCGTTTAAAACAATTTTTTATGCTCATTCACTTTTATTTATTAGATAAAAAATAATAACATTCAATATAAATTGGTTTCGATCGCTCTTTTGAATGTATTCTTTGTTTGAATGTATTATATGATCCTGATCTGTATAATCTCGTTTTTCCAGAATCCAATATTCAAAAAGCTGGTGAGTTTTACAGCTATGGCATTTTTTGTTTTATGGGGCGGAGGGTGTACAACGTTGGAAAAACGTCTATTAAATTACATGGAAATAAACTGTCATAGAGCAAAAAAGAAGGCATAACCATTATTCTTCATCCGAATTGATGCCTGTTATATATTATGAAAAAGAAAACAAAACAGCATTTATAAATTTCGCTTCTGCTGTGAAAACTTTGCAGATGCTTTCTAGGAAACGCGTCTGGTTTTCGCGTTCATAAGTCCCATTTTTTTCTAGAAACTTTCACAGTCTTTGTATTACCGCTAAATACATTCGTGAGGTTATTATATAAGGTATAAATGTAAGTATTTGTTTTATTCGTTATAAATGAATATAAATATTATATGGTGTGGGGTGAGACCACCTTGAGCAGAAAAAAAGATTTCTAGGATTTGTTTCCGGTGACAAATCTCTTTCTGTGTGTCGCGTCAATGGCTGCTGTAAAGACAATTACTTTTTCTGGTGTTTCTATTTTATTGATATTCATCCTAGCTTGTCATTATATCTGGTACAGTGATGTATGTTTCCCCCCCCCCACCCCGCCTCCCGCTTTCCCCAGTTCCGGTATTTCCCCCTCCCCCCTTCCATACACCACTGCCATCTTTGCACAGAGTTTTAACCGTTACATACTTTCGTATTAACATAAGCTAATTTTTGCATGCTGTTTATTTGACTATAAATGGATATATTATAGTATCAGTTGGATATAGTATATAAGGGGTAAGTTGATCAATGTATAACATTTATAAAATGAGAAATTTTTGTATTTTAGCATTTTTCTTTTCCTTTTTAACTATATATATATAGACTATTTTTGTCTTTTATATTTGCATTTTATAACTTTGTGTCAGTAACACGAATTTTCGCGGCATACGCGAATTGACTAAACTTATTTCGACCAGGACGCTGGTAAAGCAAGTGGTTTTTGCCAGTAAACATTCATCAAAAGTGGCTAAAACTATTGAGATACGTTGAAATGGTCTTAAAACTGATGTGGTAATAGTTGCAACTGTTTCTTTCTTATTAAATTTAAAAACCAATTAGTCAATTAAATCAATATTTACTTACAACAAGCAATTTTTCACAAGCATAAGGATATTTCTGTGTTGTACCCGTTTTAGCCAGTGGCATCAGGGCCGGAGGGGGGGGGGCAGAGGTGCTCGAGCAATCATAGCAGTAAGCGATCCAGATGCAAACACCCCGAGAACTATATTGATCAACCCCACTTTCTCTTGGAAAATATTTTTACCATGCCCCCTTCCCTTGTTTCAGACATTTCGGAAGATTCTATGGTATATCTGTGGCTTCTATCACACTTCCAGGACCGTTTCATCACCCTTCTCAAGGAACGATGTTGCCCACGTTTGGGAAACACTACTCAAAGATATTTCGTGTATAGCTTCTCATCTCTCTTTATTCATCGTTCATTATATAAAAGTACAAGAATGTACATTATTTCGCCAACGATAAAAATTTGCAATAGTTTTTATTATCTATATTATATCTTTGAGTAAGTAAAGTATTGTGTTTTGTTAAAATATGTATTGTTCTTTCGCATAATATTATATTCAAATACAATTTATATTATATTCATAATTAAAATAGGAATGTTCATTCTTTATATTTGCAATCATTACTATGTTACGTAAATTTATCCTATTATTAAATATTAACTATGAATAATGTTCTTAATTTATATTTTTTACCTCTTTTTTGATTCCCGTTTCTTTGTTTGAAAAAAGCTTAATCCCGGAATTCATCACCTCAACTCCTGTTATCTCGATATTAAGGAAATCCCGGAAACGTTAACCCCCTACCTGGAACCCTGGCCTGTTATATGCGGGGTGTAGTTAGATTCGTCTTAGCATATTCTTCAATTGCGTGGTGAAATAAGAGCCAATAAGGAGCATTTGAAAAAAAAAAAAAATACGGTCCATAAATTGTACAGATTTTGGTTTTTCTAAAAATAACGTGATATATCACATATGCATTGTTTTTGAAACATTGAAGACTTGTGGGGATTTCAAAGCCATTGATGATTTACTTAATACTAATGCATTACTAACTAACGTACCCAAGTTAAAAACTTGTGGTCGTGTTTCGGCAAAGCCTTCCCAAATTCATTCTACCTTAAGACTAATATACAGAGTGCATAGGAAAGCCCCTTCATATTAGAATCAACCGTTTCCATTAAAAAGTCTCGCCACAGAGAACAACGGGCCTACAACGGAACACATATTCAATCATTGCACTACATTCATATTTAAAAAAAATCCAGATGGCAGAATTATATCAAGCATTGTACAGAAAAAAACTTCATGTTAGGTTCACAACACATACGCGAGAATTTTCCAACATGGACCAGATATTCTTCAACCAACTGCTAGCGTTTCTTCATTGAGACAGACCGGTGGGCCATGAACTGGTTAGCTCATCCTAGAAGCATACTTCCAATTAGAAAAAAATATAACGTGTTCACCTCACACACATTATTCATATTGCAAGGAGTTGTGTAGTTGCTAAAAAGTAAAGTAAAAAAAACTTCTATTTTGGCCTCCTGCTCTAAAAAAACCCAATCACAAAGTCGTTGATATGTCTCTCTTGAGTTCAACAAAAAAAGTTCTATGTTATTAAGTGCGATATTTGAATTTTAAAACCTCTCAAAAGGAGGAAAAAGCATATGAAGCTAAGAATGAGCTTGTCCGTTTAGGATATATGTGGTTCTTTCCTTCATTTTCAGCGATTTTCAAATTCAAACATTTAAGTTAATATTGTGTGAATATTCCAAAAAAAATTTGTTGGGCTGAGGATAGACAGGGCAACATCTTTCCGATTCAGTTTTTCAGGATACGGTGACCAAATAAAACGTGTTTTTTTTTCAATTATTAAACAACCCCTTGCAATATATGAATCACGTAGCGAAGTCAAAGTAATTTGGGGTAAAGGAATTTGAGTGTTGACTTGTACAGGCGTCCGTCGATTTACGCGATGAATTGGTTCCGCAAAATAGTCGCGTAAAACGAAATCGCGTAAAGCGAGTTGAATTTATTATCGGAGAGACGGGATGGGAGAGAGGGGGTTTGGTTTTCTTGAGCAAGATTGAAAGATTGCAACAGCAGAGGAACTTTTTTAAATGAATTAATCATTCAAACTTATTAATAAATCCCGTGAATTTAGGAAATAGGAATGAACTAAAAATTAATACTTTTGTGGCTTCGCTACTTCTGATTGATTCTAGTGAGTGTGGGTGCAATTTTTCCTGAAGAACCTGGTAAGATAAACTGATAACTCTTTTTAGTGAAACAGTCAAGATTCGGCTCACAAGCAGCATTTTCCGTCTCCTTATAAAAAAAAATTTAATAGCAAAGCCAGAGAGAATTCCGCAAATTTCTCGCAAATATGAAAATTATAGTTTCGCTAGAATTTCACCGTTTTTTTTTTCGATTCAGTTTCTCACGGCATTGTTAGTGTGTTATCAAACGTTGTTCACCAGTGAGATCTACTGAGCATCTGAGAAAATCTCTCGTATTTGTTTCATCAAATCCAAAGATGCATATCTTATGTTATATCTTCGATTCCGTATAAGCCCAATTTCGGGAATTTGAAGTTAAACTCCAAGCCGAATGGTAGGTTGAAATTCTAAAAATGAAATATTTAAAAATCACGTTATATACAGCGAAACTGAGAAAAACGAAACCGCTTAAAGCGACGGATACCTGTTAAGTACTTTCACTTTATCTTATAGCAGCTGTTCGAATCTCAACACTTTGAGATTCGTTAGCTCGGTAAACACCAACCTGTAACGCGTCAGAAGCAGATGCTACAGCCAGATGACTAATTGCGTGATCGTTAATTAGTATTCCAATCTCGTGATTATATCCCCATCAGTGACAGATGATTGAACACTTGCTTACCATTTTATTATTATTATTATTTTTTTTTAATTTAAAAGTATATTTTACATGTCTCGATGGAGCACGCACGCGCTAGATGTCGTCGAGGTGCACCTTGCGTGCGTACGTGGCTATGGCTACAAATACGCACCGTTACCGTCTTTAAACCCTTCAATACAAGAGCCGTACGCGAAAGGATAAAAAGGCTCTTGATCACTTCGAAACAGAAGGCAGCAGCAGCAGGTGCGACTTGTTTTTTAGACCGATAGTGATCACATGTTCAAAAAAGAAATTGACCGAAAGCTTTGGTGTGATGTTTTCTTTAATAGCAGATGTATCCGAAGCGCTATGAAAGTTTTAAACCCCTGTATTAATAATAATAATAATAATAATTTTTCAATAGTATTTTTATGATGCAGCTTGAGCCGTACGCAGGTGCTTGCTTTTCAATCAAAGTGAACGACAACTATACGAAGAAGCGGACAAACGGACGTCCGGAAATTTAAGGAGCGCATGTAATTAGAAGTGATTTGCGGGTGGAACTGTATTTTAGAAAAGGATTGTACCGTATATTAAAGGAATAAACTGGCAGATGCGCCACGTGGGTGTCCTTCAAAATAAAAGATGGCATTTGGGGAATAAAATTAATTACCGAAACACACACCGTTTCAAAATCTTCCTCTAAAGCCAAAGGTCAGTAAAATACAGGGCCTTGTTTTTTGCATGGGTAAATGTGGCACGTGCCTAGGGACCCAGATTTGATGATTTTTGTATTTTCGGTACAGACCATGTGTCCCTCGTTCTCCCTCCACACTATACAGCAGTGATTCCCAACGTGGGTGATGGAATGTTCCGGGGGGGGGGGAGTAGATGCTACGAGTATAACATAGGATCCTATGGGTTAGATTGCGTTGGGGGGGGGGGCGACGGGATAAAAAATTTTCTGAAGAAGGGGACGATGGGACTATTAAGGTTGGGAAGCTATGCTATACAGGGTCTCCTGTAAGTGCTAATGCGGCGTTTATCTCATCATCCGTCCGTCGTACAGGTATAGTATATATTTAAAAAAGTGCTGAAAAGGCGTTCGAAAATTACCCTGTAACAGTTTTGAGAGTGAAAATACTGTGTGTTAAAAAATAAATAAAAAAATCAATTTCGTACGGTCCTCCGTCGTTTTAACTTCCGATTATGAAGCTGTTGCTTTGTCTCTCCTGAGGCCAAGAGAGAAAATATTCCAAGTTTCTAAGTGCAATATTCCCTTGTATTCGAATTCAAAAACTTATGAAAGAACAGCAAAAACTCTGAGGGGCAACTCTCATTTCCCTCATAATATATGCTGTCGTTTCTCACCTTTTCTATCATTTGTGAGTTCGAATATCTTAGGGATTATTGCACTTAGAAACCTGGAATTTTTTTTTTTTTATGTTGGCCTCAGGTGCGACAAAGCAACAGCTTTATAATCGGAAGTTAGAGGATGGGGGAACCTGCAAAAATTTAGATTTTTTTTTTATTTTGTGACACACTGTATTTTCACTTTCAAAACTGGCATAAGATGATTTTCGAACGCCTTTTACGCCTTTTGAGTATTTTCTAAATTCGATTCAAACCTCTACGGCGGGCGGTTGATGACATAAAGGTCACATTAGTACTTACAGAGTATCCTGTATATGGAGCGGTGAATGCGATAAATCCAGTTATCACGTATAATCACAGACCATTTTGGATATGTTTGACTTTTTTACTGGCGATTATGCGAAATACTCATGCGTCGTTTGCAAACTAAATTCATCGCAAAAGCCGGGCATCGTACATAATCACCATTTCGTATTGTTAAATACGATATAACTAGATTCAATTGCCGTTATAAGATTTATTATTAAGGTGATCGAAATTGTTTGCCAGAGATTAAACTGGATATTGGCGATAAAATACAACTCTGATTTAACGAACTTTTTCCGAACATCTCCGAATTTACAATTATTGTTAACTACTATTTGACGAATTGTGCCGATCCAGACCTCGGTGTAATGAAGCAATATTTAACTAATTTTATGATAGTACCCAGATATAACGAACTCTGATTCAAAAAAAATTACTATTACACCCCGATATAAGGGAAGACATACTCCGCTCATCTTTCCTCCTTTACTAAATGTTAAAAAAGTTACGTGTTTTCAAAATACAGTAGAACCCTGATTTAACTAATCAGATAAAACCAATCTTTTTGTGAAATCGATAAAAAATCATTATATCGGGATTGTGATCGACACAAATATTCACGCAGAGACAGGGTTTGGAAAAGAAAAATATAAATCGTGAAATTCATTAAATGGGAGATCGTTATATCGATGCCCGACTATATTTACCAAACACACACTGGACTCATTTAGGAATTCATTTCAAATTTATCAAATTTACCAATTCCAATTGGATATTATGTTTATTCAGCGGTACGGCATTAGGGCTGGGACATCTCATCTACAATGTCAATAAACGGCCGTTCGGGCAAATTCTAATAACGTCGAAGAAAGGCACCCACATATAAGGACATATTTTTCGTCGCTTTTATTTCCCTTTTGATGACGTTTTCCCAACAAATGTTTAAGTTTAAACGGGATATTTTGATTAAATAAAAGGGGGAACATATTACTAGAAGATACAGGTACAGTACATCCCGTATACGAGCTACTCTTATCAAAATTCCTGATCTTTACACTATATTATCGTATCGTTGGGTAATACCTCATGCTGTCTAAACCAGTGGTTCTCAACCGGTGCTTCGCGGAGCCCTTGGGGCTCCCCGTGCACTCTCCAAGGGCTCCGCGGCCGCTGGAGGAAAGCAAAAAAAAAAAACTGAATTTGAAGAAAAAAATATTATAAATATTTTTAAATCATAAAAATAAATCAGCATCGTTGACAAATAAATAAAAAATATGCCCACGGGCCATAGAAAGTTTTTTATTAAAAAAGGTTCCGCGAGTTGAAAATGGTTGAGAACCGCTGTTCTCGACTATTTTGAACCATTACTGTGTGTGTGATTTTGTGTATGAACAGAAATTCTTCATTTTACCAAATAATCTCACCTGTCACAATTTCTCTCAAAAATTTCCCTTTTGAGCAAGTTCCCCCCCCCCCACAAATTCAGAATTAATGTGCTGCCATCTATAAGTGAAAATATCTAGCAAAGTAGTTTAAGTTAACTTTACTTAAGTATTAAGTAAAGTTTTGAAAATATGCTCTATCACGTAAAAATAGCGAAATATGCAAAAATAAAATAATAATAAAAAATATATGCAAATACATAGGAAAATCCGAGTCCTTGTGATGAGTTTCACTCAAATAAATCACGAGAACTAAGTCTACCCAAACCATGGGAATGATGTCACGCATTCTTATACAGAAGATTCTTATAGATTATTATATTCTTATAGAGAATAAATTTTAATGAACTTTGCTTTATAACGGCAATAAAAAGCAACCACCTTGGATATAACACAAATTTCTTGTCGCTTTTGTTTCCTTTTCTATTACGTTTTCCCAACAAATGTTTAAGAATTTAAATTAATCACTCTAAGGTGCTTTGCATCAGTCCGGGGCTGTGAGCGGTTCTATCTATCTATCTATCTACTCGGGCCAGTATTTGATGAGAAAATATCGACCCCCACAATCAGTAGTCATTTTTGTAGCAGTGTTCGAGAATCCGGTATTATTGGTATGGGATATGTTCAAAGCCTACAGAACGGATAATGTCGAAGCCGAGGCAAGGAAATCATCATTGGCTTTGATACCAGGTGGGCTAGCGTTGATTGTACAGCCTTTAGATGTGAGCATCAAAAAGCCTCTCAAAGATTGTTTGAGGAATTTGTGGATCAAATGGATGTGTTCCGATGATAAAGAAACTACAAAAAAAAAGTGGTGCCTTGAAGAATCCTGACATTGGCCTAGTGTGGCAATGGGTACATGAATCGTGGAATTCTGTTTCTGCCGATCCTTCAAAAAGTGTTGCGTCAGCAATGAGATGGACGGAACTGAAGATGATATCCTCTTTGAAAGTGACAATGGCGATGGCAGCCCAGATGAGGATAAAAACGAAGATGCCGCAGCCCCTTATGATGATCTGATGGATTACGATGAGCTTGGAGACTCACAAGAAATGGATTAAAAAGTTTGAATCATTTTCTATTGTAAATCTTCGCAAGATATTCATTTTGCATGAAAATATAAGAATTTTTTCTCTAAAATGCACGGATTTTTTTGGGGTCGGCTTATACACGGGTTTTCAATTTATTGCGCTTTTTGGTGGTCCTGAAGTAGGGGGGGGGGGGTCGGCTTATACACGAGTATATACGGTATGCTATCGTTAGGTTATACTTATATGTAAATAGAATAAGAGACTAACATTCCCTCAATGTGATGAGCTGCAGGTCTAGGCATTTTGTGGAAAAACAGAGTTAAAACTTGAGCCAAAGCGTCGAAAAAGGTTGTTGAATATTGTCGAATAATATAAGAAAGGTTCATTAAACGTTAATCTCTTTGGGAGTCAGACTGGAAATATACTATCGAGTTTTTGAAAAAATTTAATTTTCTTCTTGCAGCTGTACAGGAAAAAAAATTCGTTGGTTGCGCAACAATAAATCTATTGCAATATGGAACACAGATATTAACAATACTGGATTGTTTTGCTTATTATTCATTAGATACATTATATCTCCATGCACGGGTAAAAAATGTTGAAATTTTCCGTTAAAACACACAACGCATAATCATTTTTAATACAGGAATAATTCTTTGTCAGTTTTTGAAGTTGAATTTCCAAATTTTTTATGTTATGATTTTTTATGAAGCATGAGTCGTAGTACTTGGTCATCAGTGCAGCGCCATCTTTTATCATGCAAGCTGCATATTTCTGTTTAATATATGCGTATCACTCAAATAATTTAAAATTTGAATAAGATTCTCCTGCGTGTTTAGTACACGGTTTAATTATACTAACAAAGCTTGTAATTTCAGAAGAAAGCTATAACTTTAACTGTTGTGAAAAGAATTTTTTTTCAATTTTATAACTTCAAGTATATACATTATTAAAAATCAATGTTTATCTATGTTACTTTCATGACGCCAAGTGTCAGTTCACCTGGTAATCAAAAAGAACCAAGTTCCTAGAGCACAAATCAACGTGGCCAGAGAAGTATTTGGGATGTATTCTAAACCAAACCTTATCCTTCGTTCCTCAAATAAATCACGTAAGAACTAAGGCTACCCAAATCATGGGAATGATGTCACGCATTACTCCGACTCCATGGAAAATCTGGCAGTTACCATCTTTATTAACAGGCATCCAATATCTCTATGTGCAACATACAAGCCACCTGGAAACAGACTTGACCTGAATCTACTTAACTTTCTGATCAACACCAGCAATACAATTTTACTGGCTGGGGACTGGAATTGCAAAAGTCCTGCCTTCTGCAGTAACAAATCAAATTCCTGTGGTAGAATCCTGGAAAGATGGTGTAGAAACAAATGCCTACAAATACACTCCAGTTCCACACCAACCCACCACCCTGGAGGGCGGGGTACACCGGATGTACTTGACTATGGTCTTTCTAAAAACTTTCGGAATAATGCTGACTTAAAATCGTTCACTGGCCTCAACTCAACACATAATCCAATCATATTCACGATTGATCTAACAAGGCCTCAAGATGTTCCTTTCTGCCTTGCCACTGACTGGAATAAATTCAGGGATCTGCTAGATGTTGACGAAGTTCTCGAGCTTCGGCATGCAAACAAGGAGGAAGTTGATGCAGCAACGGTCATCTTTTCGGACAGTATTAAAGCCGCATTACACAATTCAACTAGAAAAATCAAATATCCAGGAAGCAAATTTGGAATCTCTCTTGAGCTAAAGGAAAAAATTAGACTCAAAAATAAAATAAGAAAATCCTGGCAAAGATTTCGTCGCCCTTTGGATAAAGTTGCACTCAATCGACTGGAAAAGGAAATCAGGAAAGAAATCAAAGGATTCGAGGTCACTGCGAGTGAAGGTTCCCTTTGGAAAGTTTGGAAGATCTGCAAAAAGAAAAGCAAGAAAATTACCAAAATTCAAAACGAACGAGGTGAATTGGTTTTCACTGATGCTGAGATAGCGGAAGTGCTTGCCGAAACTTATGAGGGTCAATTCAAACCTAACACGAATCAACCGATTGGCACTCAGCGGGAACACTTGCATAAAATTGAGGAATTTCTCAACAGACAGCGTCATCAGAGTCTTAGTGGGCTTCAAGATTCGGAGCTAACAACTATGGAGGAGGTTAGAGAACTTATTAACAAGCTCTCGATCAAGAAAGCCTCTGGACTGGATGAAATCTCCAATCTTGCTCTCAAAAATCTGCCCCTATCTGCTCTTATGACTCTCACCAACATTTTTAATAGCTTGTTAAGAACTTGTCACTTCCCGAAGATATGGAAGCTTTCAGTAATCAAACCTATCCACAAATCTGGCTCTAACCCTCTCATAGCCAAAAATTTCCGACCGATCAGCCTTCTGAGCAATATATCTAAGCTGTTTGAACGTATTCTTCTTATACGGTTCAATAACTATCTCGATTCTTCTAATTTTCTTCGTCCTGAGCAGCATGGATTCAGAAGAAACCACTCCTGTGTCACACAGCTGCATCGAGTCGTAGAATTCGCAATACAAGCCTTCAACCACAAGGATTTCACCTGCGCAATGTGCTTGGACATTAGCAAGGCGTTTGACAAAACGAATCACGTAACTCTGTTGGCCATGCTTGTTGAATACGGTTTTCCTGAGCACTACGTGTTGTTCTTCAACAGCTATCTTAAAGACAGGCATTTTCTGGTAAAAAATGGAAATGCTTGTTCTTCTGTTCGTCCAATAAGAGCCTCGGTTCCCCAACGATCAGTTCTTGGGCCTCAGCTCTTCTCCATCTACATCAATGACTTCCCTGCCCCCCCAAATGGGCATACTGGGACTCTTTGTAGATGATGCAATTATTATCACCAACAACAGAAAATCTGATAAATGCAGAGAAAATCTTCAGGAGACTCTAGAGGAGGTTGAAGACTGGTGTGAGGATAATGCTGTCGAGCTTAATCATGCCAAGTGTCAGTTCATCTGGTTAACAAGGAGAACCAAATTCACTAGAGCACCAATCTACCTGGGCAGAGAACCCATAAGACCTGTGAAGGAAGTGAAATATTTGGGATGTATTCTAAACCAATCATTATCCTTCGTTCCTCAAATAAATCACGTAAGAACTAAGGCTACCCAAACCATGGGAATGATGTCACGCATTACATTTCCAAGTGCAAGACTAACTCTTAAAAACAAAGTCATATTGTTTAAATCAATCATTAGGCCTATCATGACCTACGCCGCCCCAGTATGGGCTCATGTTTCAAAAACCAACATGCAGCGTCTGCAAAGTCAACAGAATAAAATACTGAGAACTCTTGTGCGTGCACCAAAGTACATCAGAGGGGCTGACATTAGAAAAGACCTGAAGATTCCAACCATCCTCAGCTACATCCAACAAATCTCAGAGGATCACTTTGAAAGGATGAGGAACTCAGAATACGAGCATCTGGTCGATTACAACCCACGTCAAAGACTAAAATTTCTCAGGCCTCAAAACGTGCTGCACGTGCCATGGTCGGTGCGTTAGGGTCTGAACTACTGAGCTGTATAATCTTTGTCTATCTATCATAATATTTTTGTACTTTTAATTTGCTATCGAAATAATCGATCAACTACTCTATTGCATAGAGTGGCATTGTGGTTTGATGTACATGACTGATCTTGCACTGCACCATTTGTATAATTTCGGCTAACACACTTGTTTTTCTATGACTTCTTTTGTATGTTAGATTTTTTTTTTTATTATTTTCTCATTAGTGCATTATGTAGCGTTTTGGTGAATTGTACATAAATAATTTCATTTTTGTGTCCATTATAATATACATTTTTCGCATAATATGTATGTGTATATATATGTGTGTATATGTGTATGTATATATATATGTGTGTATATGTGTATGTATATATATATATATATATTTTTTTTTTTTTTACTTCTATTGATTTTACTGATCAACTGCTCTATTGCAAAGAGTGGCATTTTGGTGAAGTTTGGCTGCTCTTTGTGTATTTTACTATTCTGATGGTAGCATTTATCGGACTGTATGTGTTTTTTTTTTCTCTATTAACTTACAAGCGCTTCACATCTACACAAACACGCACAAACTTGTCTATAACCCTCTTCATAGCTAGCAAGAGCAGTCTGTAAGTCACCAGGCAGCCCCTTTGGGCTGGGCAGCGACGAGAAAAATTAAATTCTGTCTGTCTGTCTGTGAATGATGTCACGCATTACATTTCCAAGTGCAAGACTAACTCTTAAAAACAAAGTCATATTGTTTAAATCAATCATTAGACCTATCATGACCTACGTGCCCCAGTATGGGGCTCATGTTTCAAAAACCAACATGCAGCGTCTGCAAAGTCAACAGAATAAAATACTGAGAACCCTTGTGCACGCCCAAAAGTACTACATCAGAAGGGCTGACATTAGACCTGAAGATTCCAACCATCCTCAGCTACATCCAACGAATCTCAGAGGATCACTTTGAAAGGATGAGGAACTCAGAATACGGGCATCTGAGAGAGCTGGTCGATTACAACCCACGTCAAGGACTAAAATTTCTCAGGCCTCAAAACGTGCAGCACGTGCCATGGTCGGTGCGTTAGGGTCGGAATTACTGTGAACTGTAATAATCTTTGTCTATTATAATATTTCTGTACTTTTTCTTGCTATCGAATTTATTGACCAACTCTATTGCTTAAGAGAGACATTCTGGTTGGACGTACATGGCTGATCTCGCATTGTACCAATTAGTATAATCTCGGCTAATACGCTTGTTTCTCTATTACTCTTTTTGCATGTTAAATTTATTTATTATTATTATTTTCTCATTAATGCATTATGTAACATTTTGGTTGCACAAACTATTGTGCAGTTTTCAACTCGAAAACTGCTTTTTGTTACATGACAATGTAATCTTATGTTACTTCAAGATGAATGAGAATAGGGCTCTGTATAGCTGTCACGTCACTTTGTCATATATTGTTCAACTATTTCCAATATTTTTTGTTTTTTCATCGAAATCACATTAATTAAGTGAATTCAAGTGATGTGAATTATTGAACTCAAATGCATACAGTATACTCTCTGTAATCCGGTATATATCAGACCAGGGTTTACTGGAAATAAGTTGAAAACCCCCATTTGAATAATACAGTAAAAGCCGCTTCACAGAATTACGGGTGTTATCAGCTGTGGGGTATATCGTTATGACTTTTGTTTTAGCAAAGTACGGAACAGACCAGTATCATAAGATGGGAAAAAGATTGGTTTATCGTTATCAGAATTTTTTTCAGACGTTCTTTCTCGATGTAATTATCGTTATCAACCAGCAAAACCATGTAGAAGGGCAGAAGGTATACCCTTTCCTTGTTGATAATCGTTTTTATACTCGGTTCACAATACCCTGTTTGAGCAAGAGTAGCCGTTATAGTTCATTGTACGCATGAAGTTGCAGTATCAATGGCTGGCCTATAATGGAGACAAACTAATAAAACATATAGAAATGTCCTCTCCACTTGTGAATACAAGATTCGTTGAGACTGGTTATTTGTGGAGATTTGAAGATCCTTGTAATCTTCATCTCCACAAATTACCAGTCTCTCAATGAATCTTGTATTGACAAGTGTAGAGGACATTTCTATATGCATGTGGCCATCTGGTTGGCCTATGTCATTCACGAGCTATTAGTTGATTGTTGACGCCGTCCATGTACAGTGCCTCTCAACACATATATATACGCTCCAAGTTTGAAACGTTCTACCTGCTTCCATAGCTTAGATGGTAGAGCACTCGTCCGGCAAGCAAGAGACCGGGGTTCGAATTCCCGTGGGGGCAGTGATGAATATTTCTTCATCTCCACAAATAACCAGTCTCTCAATGAATCTTGTATAAACTAATAAAAGCCCTTTCCGGCAGTTTTTCTTTCGGTATACACCAGATTCATAGTTACTCGGCCGAAATACTTTTTTTAGGTTATTTATGGAACACATTAAAAAAAAATTATCATAGTTCGTAAAATCAATTGATAATTATCAAATACGGTGATTTCGTTCAGACTCTTCGTAATGACCGAAAAATCATAATTAACGCAGGATTTGAGCTTAAAATAAAAATATCTTTTTTTTTAGAACAACACGAAGAATGAAAATGTCAAAATTGAACATTTCGTAAACAGTTTGATTGCTTTTTTTTTTGCAAAAAGTATGAATTACTTGGGATCAGACTTTTGCAACAAATTCCAAAAAAAAATTGCCCGAAATAATAGTTAATAAACATCTGAAGGAAGAAATTTTTTAAATTTGCAAATTCTATCTCAAATTTCGAAACATTCATTGAAAGTATAAAATAAGTGCTCAAGACAAGCTTTGAATGAAATTTCAAAATAATAATAATAAATAAAAAGTTGAAAAAATCTGAAATTATTTAGTGTTAGCCGGGATTAGCCACTACAAAAGTTTCATAAAAGTACTTTTATAAAACATGAAAAATTCAACCAATAAGCTAACATTGGTTGCATTAGCTCGAATGTAACCTATGAGCTTTATTGGTTTGATTTTTCATGTTTTATAAAAATACTTTTGTAGTGTAATCCCGGCTTTACACATAATGTAATTACTGTTGCTTTCTGATTGTATAAAAAAATTACTAAACCAGGACGGATCGATGGGGTCCATCAGGCCAGGATTACACTATAAAAGTTTTGTAAAAGCACTTTTAGTAAACTTTTACAGTGTAATCGCGGCCTAAGAACTGCAGAGTATGTTTTGTTCTCTAAAGAAGTTTTGTGGAAGAGAAAACCCAAGAGTGTTTAGTTTCCATACGTCCCATTAGATTAAACCGGAGCTATGGTCATCGTATTTGCTTTCGGATATTGTTGTCAGATATCAGAATCCCGGTGCGATCGCATAAAGCGGCGTGCACTCCAGGGCCGTCTTAAGAGCATCATAGGCCCCCGGGCCAAGTGATTTTTCCGAGGCCCTACTTGGTGAGTTCTCGAAAATTCGAACCGGTTCTAATTTTTGTGAGGCCCCTCTTTTCTTGAGGCCACCGGGCCGTGCCTGGGTAGGCCCATGCGTTAAGACGGCACTGGTGCACTGTATAAACTTCTGCGCACAGACATGCAGAGTGTCATGTTTTCGTCTTCCGTGACTTCCGGGATGGATTAGTGCGCTGCTGGATTATCGAGGGTCTGCATTTCTTTTCGTTAAGAGTCAGTAATTTATTGAATGTCCTCAACAAAAAAATTCATATTTTATCAATATTAGATTTCACACAAATCATTTTTAATCGATGCCCAAAAATCCCAGTAGAGTTTATTTTTAAATACAGTCGAACGACATTGTAACACCCCATCCGTTTCAAAGAATTTTGACGCTATAACGAGCTTCGCGTTATATCGGATCATGCTCAAATAGCGTTTCAGTGAAGGTCCATTACAAAAATTCATACGTTTATTATGAACTGCTGTATCTCAGTGTCCGTACATGAATAAAATAACCTATTTTATTGGCAATTAATTTTAAGTTGAGGAAATTGGTAAAACCGCGAACACTGTAAAATTACCTAAATATTTATATGCATATAAAAATTAACATAAAACATACACGTATCTTTGAAAGTATTTTAATTCAATTTGATTTTAAATTCAAAACATTCAAGTTTAAAACAATTATAACTTTTACCGGAGATTATGCATAACGCCCAATCGTCTCATTGGTCAATTTGATAAATACTTGAAATTTTTTCGTCTTTATCTGTGATTATGCATAATGCCCTGGTGTAATTGATGAATTTGATAAATATCAAAAAATAATTCTAAATGAGTCTATATATCCCAAATAGTCGGACCCTGATATAATGATTCAATGCATGTATAAATTATGATGTATAGTATATCAATTCTACGATTATCACAAAAATGAGAAACTTTGCCTGGTTTTAATTTATACAAAAATTGCCACGTTTTCAAGACAAATAAATTCAATTGGTCGACGCGTTTCGGCTCTTCAATGGAGAGCCGTCATCAGGACCTCGTGGTCAGAATTCACACGAATGAGTCTACGATTTATCTTGTTTACCAACCAGGCATTTGTCACCGACTGTGGTTTCATAATGATGTGCGATAGGCCACAAGAAAAGGTATTCCTCAGCGGTGGGACTGTGGGTGCTTGTCCTCAGCAGAGGCGTAGGTGCCACTGGCTGTTGATACTTACCCACAACTTTGACGTAGGAACCGGAGCGCTGCAAGTGATAGTAGTCCTTAGCAGTAGAATAAGACCCCCGTGTGCTCGTCCTCGTGGATATGCGTCTTCAGCAGTTGCGTCAGAATCAGGGACTGAATGAGGCTGAGAGGGGAGGGGGACTGTCCGTTCTGAACAGTGAATATTTGTAGAAACACAGTGTTATTAGAGCAGCGCCATCTTTAATCATAACAGTCTGTATATTTCTGTTTTACACAATGAATATTTTATTGATAATTTTCTATATTAAATGAGATTTTTTTTGCAAGATAAGTAAACGAATAAATTAATTGAGTAAAAATTTATAATTTTATAAAAAACAATAACTGTCAATTGTTGTAAAAAAACAGAATTTTATAGATATTAAAATTTTAGCAAAATAGACATGCCATACGTTAAACAATTGGTTGACAGTGTGATTGTGTTAAGGCGGTATTCACCGACATGGTTTAAGCTATAGCCACAATTTTTTGATAAGAGATCGACACGGATTGGTTCAATTCAGGTTTTCAACCAATCCGTGTCGATCACCTATCCAAACATTGTGGCTATAGTTCAAACCATGTCAGTGAATACCGCCCTTAAAGGGCTACACGATCGCTGCGTATAGTTCATATTAAACACACACAGTGTTTACATTCACTTTAATGAGGCGATATCTATAAAGAGAGAGAGTAAGGGAAAAACAAATAAGCTTAACAATAGATCCCGGATTATATGATTCGCATATTTTGGCCTTTTTTTTTTAGCAACACCGCACTTTTTCATAAAAATCAAAGAATTTTCAGGATATAAGAGTAAAATTTCGTATAAATTCAAAGTTTTTATAAAATCTCAATGACATTTTTTTTTTTTATAATTTTTCAAATGAGTGTTGCTCATGATATTTTCATAACATCGGTTTTTTTTAAGCAGATGGGATTTAATGATTCGTTTTTTCTATCAGAGCGTAGTGCGATCAAAATTAAAACTAATTATGAAGTTAAATTATTTATATAAGAGCACAAGGAATTCGATAGTTCATAATAGTTTAATGAATACGAAGGTTTTTCAACAACTGGCTGTTGCGAAGATATATTATGGAAAGAGAGAAAATTCAACTGTCCCTGCGGGGAATCGAACCCACGCCCTTTCACTTTCTGGGTGAACGCACTAGACTACAGAGGCACCGTATCTCTCAACCTTTCCTTGGAGCTCGTGTACACTGAAAGGGACCGTACATGGACGGCCGGACCAGACTCGGACCAAGCTCACAACTGCTGACGCTGCCACCAGATGGCGACTTATGCAAGGATGACGTCACTCTCCGCTACCATACGAAGGTTTTTCAACAACTGGCTGTTGCGAAGGTATATTATCTCTTCACTAAAGAGAGAAAATTCAACTGCCCCTGCGGGGAATTGAACTGACTGTCCATGTACGGTCTCTTTCAGTGTACACGAGCTCCAAGGAAAGATTGATAGATTCGGTGCCTCTGTAGTCTAGTGGTCTAAGGCGTTCACCCAGAAAGTGAAAGGACGTGAAAGGACGCAGGGGCAGTTGAATTTTCTCTCTTTCCATAATATATCTTCGCGACAGCCAGTTGTTGAAAAACCTTCGTATGGTAGCGGAGAATGACGTCATCCTTGTATAAGTTTAATGAATGTTGTGAGCTGCGTGAAAGAGGGATTGCCGACTCAAACCTCAATAAGTGTTAGCTGCGACTAACCTTAACTAGAATTATTTTTCCCCCACACTTTTAGGTTGAATGTTAAATATAAGTAAACAAAAATGAACCACTTTCGACGCTATTTATAGAAGTACCAGTAACATAAATTCTTTTGTTACTGGTATTTCGTTACTGAATAACTAGGACTAACTAGAAATGCCTGAATAAAAACTATGCAGAAGTTATTTGCATATACGAACACGTGCAGATATTTTTCTCTAAGCGAACAATGCTATAAAACAGAGAGAAATGGAAAATATGCATTTTAAAAACATATCTGCATTTTTTTTTTTTTTGTGCACATGGTAATTTTTTTCACACATATTCTCTCGTTTTTAGTAGCTTACAGACCTTGGAGTTTTTTACTTCAGGATTTGCCAGTGCATATTTTCGATTTTATAATGCTAATTTTTGGCACTTTTATAATGCTATAAGGGGACGTCGTGTAGGAGGTGCGTCTCTTTTCCGGGAGATGGCGGAATGTTTCTAAACCCTTGATGTAGGAGGAGTTTCCAATTAAAGCACGAAACTGCGGAACTTAAAGAAGAAGCCTTTATTTCGAAGCACACTCAAAACAGACAACCTTCCAGGACGGAAGCCACATTCCAACTCACGTTCTCTTCTCTTGGGAGATAGATTTTTTCTTCTCAACTTCTTTTAACAACGTATAAACAAACAAAACGCATTAGGTGCTGTAAGGCCACAGAGAGTTAGTAAAAATATCCATACTGGGAAAATAGATTCGTTACAATCTCCCCCTCTGGCTCCGACGACGTCTCGGCGAGGAGCCAGTAAGAGCCATCTCTCCTTTGGGAGTAGTTCCTGACGAACAGAACGGGAAGCTCCGGGCAACTGCTGACACTCTTGTCTCAGGTCGAAGTTCAGTTTTCGAGTCACACCGGTTCTGGGGACGTCGACTAGGGTTCGGATGCACTTTTGAAGAACGCCGCTCTCTTGGGGTCCGGGTAACCACGGTTGTGGTCTCAGCATCTCGTAATGGAGTCAACTCCCCTTGGAATCGGTACTGCTTTACGGGATTCAAGACGGGTTCTTGTTTCCTCCCGTTCAGTAAATCTTCAGCTTCCTGAGTAGATTCAACGTTTTCAATGATCTTATCCAAAACATCATTCCCACTTTGGGACTCGCGGAGAGTCCGTGAACTCTTCTCCACTACAATGAAGTTGAACAGCTCACACTGCTTGGCTCCTTTACCAATTGGGCTGGATAGCTTATCAGTGTGGCTGCCTGAACAGTTACGGGCAATATGACCACGATTTTTACACTGATAACACACTATCGGATCCCAACATCTTCGGGCAACGTGTCCACGTCGACCGCAGTTATTGCAAGCATGTCCTCCTCGCAAGGTCGAGCGAGAATTTGAAACACGACACTGTTCGTAGCCTTGTCCAGGGCCACCTTTACAGCGGTATACCCTGTCATCACCACTCTTGTTGATCTCGTGCTTGAGGAAAGCTCTTCCTCCCCCTAACTTGGAGCATCTATGGGATTCTTCTGAGAAGGAATAAAGTTCTCGCTGCTCGATGAGAGGTATCGGGCCTCCCCCTGGCTTGAAGCATCGCTTGAACTCCGGCGGGAATGAATCAAGTTCTCGTTGCTGAGAAGTAAGGTGGGTACCTTTATCTTCACGAAGTCGACACGAGGGTGACTCAGCAGGTAGTGCCAGGAGGGCACTGCTTTCAGATGGGCTTTCGACGAACGGGTGTCGCTTCTCAGGAGCTTCAGAGAAGTACCACTTTCCTTGCTGAACATCCAGGACGATACCAGCATCACTGAGAAAGTCGGTACCGAGAAGGGTTCGGTTTTCTCTGGCCTGTGGTAGCACCATCATCTCGGTGGGAATCACTTTACCTTGGACGTTAATGTCCACAGTCGTAGTTAGGACTTCGGCTCTACGAGCATATCCATCGGCTAGTCTCATAACGATAGTCTTGCGGGAAAAAGGCAAACCATGTTCTTGTAGGAGATGATATAGCTTCTCCCCTGCCACCGAATGTGTGGCACCCGTGTCAGCACACACTGCTCCACGCTTATGACAGATCATGACTTCGATAGCATTTCTTTGACGTCTCTCAGTTGAGAAACTGTAAAAGTCCAAGGTGTCGACACTAACTTCTGGGGTGTTCGTGGCAGGATTGCACGTTCGACATCGGGACTTGACGACACCAGGTTCTTCGCACCCGTCACATCTTAGGATATGACTGCTACTGGCATCTTTCGATTCCGTATTAGGATGGGATGATAAACTGTATAAGTCCAAAGCGTTAACACTGGGTCCTGGTCTATCCGTTGGAGGATTACACGTTCGGCATCGGGACTTGGTAACACCAGGTTCCTCACAACCATAACATCTTAAGACAGGATGACGTCCTGCATCTTCCGATTCCGGATTCGCACGTTGATTAGAATGAAAGTCTCTTTGTCGCACTGGGGACCTAAGGGGTTCATGTTGCTTTGACTGCAACCTCTTCCTCTCATATTGGATCTCGCTCTTTTTGTTTCGAAGGTTATCATAAGCATCCAGCTTCTCCACGCTCTCTTCAGGGGTAGTCCACTCACTCCAAACATCCAGAAAATGTTCTTTAACTTCAGGTGGGATCCTCTTCTTCATCTGATCCGAAATCATCAGATCTTTCAGCTCGTCAAAGTTTCCAATGTTCAGTTCGGACAGCCAGCCTTCAAAGTAACTTTGGATCTCAAAGTGATAGTCCTTCCAGGTACTTCCAGGTGCTTTTCTGTGAGTAGAAAAGAGCTGCCGGAACCTTTCCGCACTCAGCTTGAAACGGCGTAAGAGAACCTCCCGGATGTGGTCGTAATCATGGGCCTTATCTTCAGGTTCTCGAGCAATGAGTTTAGCAACTTCATTCGGCAAAACTCCCAGCAGATATGCAACCCAGTTCACCTTCTCCACTTTCAAGAATTTTAGCTGTCTTTCAAACAACTTTAGGAATAGCGACATATCATCTTCACTTGGATTGAAATTCGGGATCAACCTCTTCACGTCGAACTTGGGCTGATCGATGAGAGCGACGGATGACTCTTCTGCCGGTTGCGAGAGTCGTTGAAACTCAAGCTGCAACCGCATCTTTTCAAGTTCAAACGAACGTTCTAGTGCGATTCGCTCTTTCTCTCTTTCTTCGGCTATTCTGGCTCGTTCCTTTTCTTCAGCGATTCTAGAGCGATTTTCCTCTCTCTCTCTTTCTTCGGCTATTCTGGCTCGTTCTTCTTCTCTTTCCTCAACTATTCTAGCTCGTTCTTCTTCTCCCTCTCTTTCTCCGATAATAGTAGCCAGCAGGGCTTTCACAAATTCTTCCTCATAACCGGAGGACTTTGTTATTATATGCTTGAGATCTACTACACGCGAATCATTCGGAACTTCCTCTCCTAATTCTAGAGCGAGTAGGATCAAATCACGTTTCTTACCTTTGGCCAAGTACGCCATTTCGATTTTAGGAGCTATCAGGAACCTCACAGTTGAGATCGAATGTCCGTTTCGTACTGCCTTGAGTTCGAGCCACGACGTTGGGCGCCAGTTTTATAAGGGGACGTCGTGTAGGAGGTGCGTCTCTTTTCCGGGAGATGGCGGAATGTTTCTAAACCCTTGATATTAGAGGGGTGTCCAATTAAAGCACGAAACTGCGGAACTTAAAGAAGAAGCCTTTATTTCGAAGCACACTCAAAACAGACAACCTTCCAGGACGGAAGCCACATTCCAACTCACGTTCTCTTCTCTTGGGAGATAGATTTTTTCTTCTCAACTTCTTTTAACAACGTATAAACAAACAAAACGCATTAGGTGCTGTAAGGCCACAGAGAGTTAGTAAAAATATCCATACTGGGAAAATAGATTCGTTACAATGCTAATTTTTGGCACTTTTAAATGTATATTTTTAGAGCACATTTTGCCAATGTTTTAGTGCACACAATCCTATGCTCTACTGGTCTATAATAACCGTGTGGGTGGATTCTGATGTGGTGACCACATTAGTTGGTGACGTTATTATAGACGCTAGATTGAATTCACAAGCTCTTAGCTTTGTGAGAAAAGAAAAAAAAAACTTGAAAAAAACTCTTGTATTATATATCTATCCATTACATTACGTGACGCTACCAAAGATATGACATTTCCGCGAAATATCGATCTTGATTTCTTGCTATTTGTGTCATACTTATCTTATGTCAGACATGTTATTCATACATTGAGAACACAAATGATTAGTTTCAGGTTTCACGAAATGACTTAGGACCGCCAAAAGTTAATTCTTTCATTGCAACAATGTACAGTGCATACCTAGTGTGTACAAGTGTGTACCTAGAGTTACGAATGTCTTGCAGTGCGAGTCATCCAACTTCATTTTCTCGTAACCATTCACTAAAAATGCTTAAAATATTCAATTTAAGAACCTTGAAAGTACGAAAGCAAGAACAGAAAGAAAAGAAAAACCGCATTAGATCCATGAAAGTCTTGAACACGGGTCGATATATAACACGGGTAAACTTCCATTATTTTTTCTTCTACTATGTATTCATTTATTTTAAACGAATAATTCTCATACAAGTGATTTATTTTCATACGAGTGAATAATAATATTATGACGATGCTGGACGAATGATACAGTCCTTCAGTTTATGGGTGAGGCTACTTAAAGCAAGACCACAACAAAGGCAGAGCAAGTGCAAGGTCGTCTTAAGAACATCATGGTCCCCCGGGACAAGAGATTTTTCTGAGGCCCTACCTGGAAAATTCTCGAAAAATCCAACTACTTCTCGTTTTTCTGGGACCCCGGGCCTTGCCCGGGTGGGCACATGCATTAAGACGGCACTGAGCAGGTGGTGCCTGGTTCCCCGAACACTGTAACACGGTTTCCCAACCTTTTTTGTCCCATCGCTCCTTCTAGAGAAATTTTTTTCTCCCATCGCCCCCAACGCAATGTAACTCATAGGATCCTATGTTATACCCGTAGCTTCTATCGCCCGCTAGAACTTTCGATCGCCCCCAGGGGGGGGGGCGTTAACGCTCACGTTGGGAATCACCGCTGTAACAGATGGAGCTCCCTTTAACTTCTATTACATTGCAAAGGGGCGCTGAAATGCGTACTTGCCAACGGGTGACAAAATATCTTGCCCTGGCTTAAAGATACGAGTCAGAAATTGAGAAAGTTTAATTTTATAATGGAATGTATACGCAAGAAGAAATCTAGGAGATATTAGCCCTTTAAACGGCGATTAAAAATCACCAAAAAATACCCTTTTAAAATACCACATCTCTTTTAATGAAGTAGGCTTTCTTCCCATTTTCAGCAGGTGAAAACTAAGGGGTTATAGGGGAAAAGTTTTCCATTGAGAAATCATTTTTACAAAATATCTGGGCTCGTCAATGTTAAAATAAGAAGCTTTTGAGGAAGCGAGATATCTCGTTATTGCCGCTTAAAGGTTCGAATGTGGGTAGTCTAGGTGACCATAAATAGTAGGCCCATCTCTTCAATCTCTCGGCAAGGGAATTAATCCCTGCGACTATTTGCGTGATATGCAGAGTTTGTTTATAATACAGTGACATCTGTAAGTCAAACTTTAAACTATTTTATAATTATCAGGAAGGTAAAACTCTATTCCATGTTGAATATTTCAATAAAACAACACTTTTTTTTCTTGTCAGTTGATTGATATCTGTTGTTATGAACTTGTTTGCATATATTGAAAATGAAGCTTTCGAAAACACTTTTTCTAAACAATTAAAACAAAATTAAAATATTTTATATATAAAATTTAGTTTAATTATTAAATCATCGAATAATGTTGTTCTTTTTTTTCTTTAAATTAACTTCCTGCCTGCTTAGGCTCTCTTATGGGTAATATTAAATTTAAAATATACAACCATGGCGAAAATCGCACTACTTGTCCAGGATGGCTAAGAAATGACTCAGGGGTACGCACTGTTTGTAAATTTCAGTCGGAACCCACAGGCCACTATGAAATATTTAGGATTTAAGATCGAATAATGTATATGTAGAAAGAGGGAAATCTCGAGTTTCACGCAGTTACCGACAGGTAGCGCTAACGCTCTTCCCTCAGCCGCCACTTCAGTGTTTGTCAAGATGGCGACTGCACAACAGAAACCGTTTTGTGTTCTAAGCTTCGCGAAGTGTGAGTCCGTAACAACTGTTCGTCGTGCTTTTTGTCGACAATAAATTGGTTTTGAACTTCCTACCGCTCAGAGCATTAGGCGATGGTATAAACAATTCTGAGACACGGGTTGTCTGCGTAATGGGAAATCCCCTGGCCGTCAGGTAAAAATGTGGAGCTCATCCGACATAGTCGTCCACATAAATCCACTCGCAGTGGATGCAAACATGCTCGCAAAAGTTTGGGACGAATTTGACTATCTTATTGACACATATGCCGTGCATCCCAAGGTGAACATATTGAGCACCATTAATTTGGTTTGTAGAAAAACTTCTTGATTAGCCATGTAAAAAAAAATATATACAATTAATCTTAAGTGTCTGTGTTCAATATTTTTCGTAATACACGCATTTCAAATCGGGTGATTCTTTTGAAACACCCTGTATTTTGCATTATACCCTATTAAAGTCATGTTTCAGTAATGTTTTCGAATCGGCATAGATTTGATAAAGAGGCTATCAGCTGAGCCTACACTCACAGCATGGCTCAGCCGCTAGGTAATCTGCTTCAGAGCGGGGTGGCCATGTATGGCGTTAGTGTTAGGGGTCCTTCGCGTGGGTCGGAGGTCCGGTGTTCGGCCCGTGGTCTTGGTGACTGGCGGGGTTTTTCTTTCTTTCCAGCATGGCCCAGCCGTAAGGTAGTCTGCTTATATCCCACAAGGGACAGAGCGAGGGGGGGGACATGTTTGGTGTTTGCATAGCCCTTAGGGCTGGGCACGAGGGTAAACATTTTGGCCCGAGTCGTATTTTTTTTTTCGATGTAGAATTGCAAAAGAAAAAGTGGAACCTTCCGTCACATGCCCACATCTGGTAATCCTCTTCTCCACTCAATTAGAATCTCGGAAAAATCCCTGCCTCGGGGAATAATAGACACCACGCTATACCTCGTGTGGGTTCTAACATCCATACATGACCGAAAACGTTTAAGATCGGAGAGGGGACCGGCAATTTTCCGGGTTGTTGGTCAATGGACACTAAACACATTGATTCTTCTCCCACGCGAACGTTTTTCCATGCAACGAAAAGAAAGAAAGATGTTTTTATGGTCCGTTGTGTCTTCTCAAGCAATTGTAGTTTTTTTTTTTTTTCTTCCCTTCTAACAGACCCCGTGTGACCGGCCACAAACACCATATGTACCCGTCAATGTCCTCCTCCCACCGGTCAACACTTACTGTGAGAAAAAAAACGAAAACCTCGGAAGAGAGAAGCCAACGGAGTGTGCTAGCCGCGTAACACACGGTGGGAAATTTCGGATACTCCCATGGATACTGTAACCCCCGATCGTAGAAGAGGAAGAAGAGTGCGTTGTCTTGGTAGATAGCGGTCACCTGTCTCGTCTACCTTGGACATGTCCTTGATTGAAGTCGAACCTCCTCTCTCCTTAGCGTCCCGTTTATACTTAAAAGCCCGGGGCGGGAGGGGAAAAAAAAACACAATTATACGTCCCCGTACGCTTCACCGTTGGAGGTCCTACATCCAATGAAAAGGATGTGGAATCTCACATTCTGACCCAGGGTGGATATTTTCCCAGGGCGCTACGAAAAGATAATGATGAAAGTTATGCTGGAAGTGACTTCATCGTAATCAATGGCTTCGACAGTACTGTGTGTTATGTGAATTCTCTCAAAGCCTTAAAATATTCAGTAAAGCGACGCTCATATCGGTGTGATTGGAGGCGTTGATATGACGGACAGAACATTTTGATAATGAATTTTCTCATTTAAATTCATTAAAACATTTACGATGTGCTAATCCGTGTGTTCTGAGTGTTATATTCTTAATTTCAGTATACTATTAGCGAAAGAGGAAATTAAAACTTCATAAATATTACTGAAAATGCCAGAAATTCTCCATTTCACGAATTGGACAATTTCCTTAAATATTGACCCTTTCGACATTGGCCGGCCGAAATTTCGGTAACAAAAGACAGGATTCGGGATCATCGTCAAGTTGACGTATTTTATCGTGATAATTATGTGCATGCTAGTTACGGCAACCCAACAAACCCTAGTCACGATGCGGTAATCATATATTTTCTTCAAAATTTGACAGAAAAAACTATGTTTTTATAGTTATTTTTATAGTTTTTCTCTTAAATTTCTGTTTTTGTTTATCTTGTCACACGGAGTTATTCCAATACAGCTGCTATATATCGACATTGGCGATTTAAAAAGAAATGGAGTTGGCTACTACTGGGCCGTCTTACATCAGCACATCGAGCTTTGACGAGGGATCTCCGGCCACTTCGCGAAATGAAACGGTCGGCCAAAGTCTAAATCATTTCAGCAATACGTACTCTGGGCAAGACACTCGGCCAATTCGCGAAGTAGCCGGCCCCCGTCGCGAATCGGCCACACTTTGGGCTTTATGTCAGTAGCTCACACACACACACGCGCACACACACACACACACACCCTTAAAGCAGTAGTTCTCAAAGTGTGTGTCGTATCTTTTGGGAAGCTTGGTTAGACTATTCCGGGGAGCCGCGAGAGACAGAAGAAACGTTATATATTTGCATCGCAGTGATATTTTTTTTCAAATATGGCTGTCAATGTATGGAATAGCTTACCTTCCGTTGTCGTGAAATTCCCCCCTAAACACCTCTAAAAAGAAATATGACGCGCATGGTGGGAGTAATCGAGATGTCATCGATACTGATACTCAAATGAATGACAACCACGTTTTTATGGGCAGTATATGATCCCTTTTACTCGGTTTCTTTTCCCGAAATGTTAATAATATGGATTGATGTATTCACGCACGCACGTGTACACACACACACATAAAGGCACCATGACATCAATAATTCTATGGTCATTTATTTTTCGAGCTTTATATATATTTTTTTTATACCTTGTCCTTCTAAAGAAAATTTCAATCTTACATGCTGTGTCTTTAGAATGCAAATTTGTATCTTTTCCATAACCTTGAGCAATCTTTCAGGCGCTTTCAAAATTCCGTCCACGTAGAATTTAGTCGATTAGTATACAAAACAGTGACATGTGACGCCATCTACAACAGTAACTTTTTTTTTTCCCTCGCACAGCATTTTAATGGGAACAAAATAAATGTTATCTGGTTGGTGCGATGTCAGATCAGAGTTTGACGGATACGATCAAACACGTTTACAAAAACAAATTTGGGTGGCCGAAGAAAAATTTGGGGTGTGGGTGAAAATGGTTCTTTGTTTTGTTACGTTTCAGAATTATGTCACGCAATTTATGTCAATCCATTCAAATTTCCTCGCAGCTCAACAAATTCGTGATATTTACGGATTGTATTTTTCGAAATTTTGAAAATCTCTGCTAAAGTTTGCGAATCTCCAATTCATATATTTTTCTTTAATTTCACCATTGAAAGACATCTGCAATCCTGCCACGATCCTAATCATCCAAATTCAAAGTCTCAGATGAAACCTTTAAACCGTTTCGAACAACACCTTAAAATAGTGGTTCTCAACCGGTGCTTCTTGGGCACTCCCCAGGGGCCCCACGGCAGCTCGAGGAAAATTTAAAAAAAACAGTAAATTTTAATAAATATATATATAAATATTTTTTAAATAATAAATATAAATAAATCAGTAACTTTGATGAATAAATAGAAAATAGTCCTAGAGGCTTCGCCATAGAAACTGCATACCAGAAAGTCAGAAAAGGTTGAGAACCGCTGCTTAAAGGATTGGATAAATACAGTAAAACCTCGATAGGTAGTCACCTCAAGTTATCGAAAAATTATAACGGCTTAAGCGGAGTGCCGTCAGTTTTAACGTGCAATGTTGTGAAAGTCGTATGAATTTGAAGTAATATGACATTTATTAAAGTATGAATCAAAATAACAATATTAATAAATGGCAATAAATGACATAACAATATGGCAATGCTGTTATCAAGCTCTTTTTTTAATGGGAGCCATAAAAAATAGTCTGTTCCTCTTTCTCATACTTTTTCATAGTGACGAGTTAACCGAAATTAGCGACGAGTAAACGAGGGTTTAATAACATTGTTGTCTATGAGAGCTGGAAGGACCTGAAGAAAAATGACGACCTAACCGGAATGACAACTTAACGAGGCTTTACTGTAGTTATATAATTTTCAGTTACTCCACCATTCTTTAAGACAAAACAAATCAAAAAATTAATCAAAATTAATCAAATTAATCAAATCAAAAATTATACGTATATACATATATAAATGTATTATGCCATAATATCACTCCATCAGGTGTATCTATATTCCGTTAAAATTGCACAAAAAATTTATTTTATAGAGTGGGAAATGAACTCAAACCTTTGAAGCCATTGAAATTCGGTTTTAAATGCCCTACTGCGATAATTAAAACCCAATGGCTCAGACGTCGTTGATGCACAGGAGCGTTCATACGCTTGTATACGAAAATACGAACTCTCCTTCCCCTCCCCCCAAACGAAAATTCAGAACCAATCAGAATTTGAGATTAATGAAAGAAATACATATTTTCAGAATAAGTAAAAACATTTTCTTCGTGAAAGATAATGCAAGACAGCCGTGACATGCCGTCACATTTGGTCGGCCAATTGCAGGAGGTTCTCCAACATTGTCCGAGTCGTGAGCACTGTCAGAGTTCTTCATCAGATAAACAGTACTCTTATGGAGACTATTTGAAGATACGAAAAAGCCTTAAGCAGAATAATACTCATTTAAGTTATTTGGGGGTGCAACTAACTAGCATTATTTATGGCAATAATCCAAGAATGAATAAAAATACTGCAACAATTGATGGAAATATTGAGAGAATTGCAATGCCAAAGGAATTATTGAAATAACTTAAAATTTATATAAGAGAAATAATTCTAGAATTAAAAAAAAATTCAGAATATTTATGAAATCCAGAACTTGTGAGTTTATAATAATATGGGACTTATGTTTAATTTCTCAATTATTTGCAGCCCTGCCTCCGGTCCCTTTGGCCCGCCTGTTAAGACGTCACGGACTGGTTTTAAAAATTACGAAAAATCACATTTATTATTTAGAAACATTCAATAAGCATTTCTTAAATTCAAAATGGAACCATAAATCATGGAATTGATCGTATTGTTGATTTCAAGTCGCTAGTAAAAATATTATGGGAAATCCCCCCATTCCCCCTGTTGTAGAGGGTGCTGGCAAAGCTCACAGCTCACTTCAATGGTTAAGTTGACTCAGGGGTGGCTCGAGAAAAAATCTCTACCCATGTGGGACCTGTCTTTAATGTGCCATTGACGATGTTCTTTTGCCCGACATTATTCGGTTTTTCCCCTTTCAACTCAGATCGGCCGCACGGGTCACGTGATCCAAGAGCCACCCCTGGTGTCACTACTGTATTCGTATCAGCAAGATTTCTATCCGAAAAACTTACACATATCTCCATGATATTAGGTGTAACTGTGAAATAGAGGACAATCCGAGAAGAGTAGATGAGGTCCAAGACTTGGCCTGGCCACGGTAGAGGGCTCACTAGTGCCACCAAGCGGAAAGATGAAACGTGGCTTAGCACCTGGTCTGGCCAGGGCTCACTAGAGTTGCAAAGTCATGGACTCGAAATATTTTTTTGCTATTTGTAATTATTTCTTTAATTGCTATTGTAAATTTCTGTTATTTGTCATTTTTTTAAATGCGCTTTATTTTACATGAATACATTGTAATTTATATATGCATAATAAAGTACCCGACACAACCCAGCCCCTCATCCTAGGCAATGGCTAAAATTGACAATTTATATAGCCTGGGCGGTGCACGGTATGAAATTAAATTGAATGAAATGTCAAATAGAGGTCTGGGAAAATAATTTCGATGCATTGAATAATTACTCATTTCTTCTTATGACCAAGTCCAGTCCTCAAAGTCATGGGAGTTACAGAACGTGTCTCTAACCATGAAAAGAAGAGAAGATACAGGCTATAAACAAAAGAAAATACAACATCTAATAAGTCGGCGGGAAATTCAACTTCAATGTGCGACCCGTTTAGCAGAAACTTCCCACACCAGCGGCTATTGGGAAGGTACGGTGATGGCCTTGGCCCTGAAAAACGAGTTACTGTGAGATCTTCGGAAAAAAAGACAAGAAAACGGTACATTATATGAAGGTAAAAACAAAATGAATATATAGTGGGGGAAGGGGGGGCCGCCAAAACACCAGCCTACTAGTCAGTGATTAGGTCTCAAGGTGATGTGAAACAGGAGTCTGTGTATGTCCACGAAGAGTTATGTTTCTCACAAGAAGGCTGGTCAAATAAAGACCCCTGTGTTGAGTTGAAAGGACGACCAGTGGAAGTAATGGATGGGAAAAAAATTAAGGACTCGTTAAAAGAAGAAAATACACGTACAGTATAAATTAAAGGTCTATTTGACACGTGATGTGACGTCACCTTTCTCTATGCATATTTCACATATTATTGAATCTCAATCAATATTCTTGATGAATAACACCTCCTGAAAGTCTCATTCAACATGGCAAGTCCCACGATAGAACAAAATGGTATTGCATTGTACAGTAGAATTCGATATTTCGAACTTTTACGAACTCCTCTTGAGTTTTCCCACCTAATTTAAGGTTAAAATTCCCTATTTAATTCCAATTTTTTTTTCGAATTTTTTGGATAATTCGAAGTTGGAGAGAAAAAAAATCATGATTTTCGTGTGATCAAATTTATTTTGGAAAAATTCTACAAGAAGCCAGACTTTGCTTTTCTCGATCAAGTTGTCAATAGGGGCCATTCAAGTATTACGTAAGCAGATTTTCATTTTTTCCATTTTTGACTCCCACCCCCCTTGTCAGCAAAAGTCAGCAAAACACTGACCCCCCCCCCTCCCCCCCGTCAGCAGCTTAGAATATTTCATATCTTCAAAAAGGGGTGGTTGATGACGTAAGCAACCTTCAAACACCCCTCCCCCCCCCTTGTCATCAAGAGTCAGCAAATCCGAAACCCCCTCGATGCTGACGTAATACTTGAATGACCCCATACTTTCGGGTGTGAGCTATTTCGACTATGTTTGTCCCTGTGGACTGAGGGTTTTTGGCCCTTTCCATGATTTTTTTAAAAATACTTAGAATAAATACATCTCAACAGTTTTTTTTTTAACTTGAAACTTCAAACTCGTCTCTTTCATAATATAGCAATTATTTAAAAGTACTAATAATTAATATTTAATGAGAAATAATTAAAAAAAGGTATGTTTTAGAGTTTTAAAAAAAGTTCCGCATACCCCTTTATACCCTTAAAAACTTATCCAAATATTGTACAAATATCTAAAAATTGTTTTTATTAAAAAAAAATATCAACTTGTCATAAACAAACATGGCTACCCGTTACCTAGAAAGACAAATGTGTTTCAACTGTACTTACTTCTACATCATTTCATAAAGATGCATCCGTTGGCTGCTGCCATCTATAAGTATATATATCTATACATATTGTTTTTTTGTTTTTTTTTGGAACTAGAAGATTTGTAGATTACGTTTAAAAACACCGGGAACATATACACCCCTTTATATTCAGCCATTTTATAGCTACTAGAGTTAAAAGTTAAGTCCGAGTCTGACTGGGGCTTAGTTCCCTTGAACAGAAACGGCATCCCGAGTCGGGCTCGGGCTTAGACCCGAAAGTGTTAAACAATAAATTTTTAAAGACTCATAAAAGTTTGAAAATTCTGTTTTTCTTCTAAATTTTTTTAGACAGTTTAACGTCCATTTTAACGTTGTTTAACTAAAGTGTATCAAGACTATGCACGATGCATGCTTAATACCGCTTTTGTTTTTCCGCCTAATAAAATCGAGGTGTAACAACTGAATCCTTTTGTCGTCATTAAGAATATATAAAGTATCAGATTGTAATACGTTAATGGAAGTACAGTCGAGTACACTTATAACTAAGGTCAGGAAGTTTAGGCACTAAAAGTTGTCAAAACAGGCAGGCAAAAAAGCATTAAAAATGCATAAAACAGGCACTAAAGGAAAACATTTGTTATTTTTAGAAGGAAGAAAAAATAAATAAAAACAAAAAGATATTAAGGGTCCAAAAGCTAGCTTGAAATATTGGTCCCGCTTAATCCGTCTATTATAGTTTATAATAACTGCATTATTATCCAAGTTGGATTGATTTCAAGCCCAAAATGAAATGTTTGCAGACCCTCAGGATTAGGCCAAATCCAGGGCCACCATTACCCGACGCGAAGCCGGTAGAGTCTTCGGGGCTCCCTCGAGTTTCGTAATAATTCTGGTTTATTTTTTGTACTATTTGAAATAATCATTATCATGTCTATAGTTAAAACATGGCCATCTTGTATTTTTCCAAAAAAAAATTCAACTTCTTTTATATTACCACGTATGCGAGATTCCTTCAAGCGCGGGGCCCCTGTGTGGCCGCATCTGACACCATCTGAGGGCGACTCTGATAAATTTAATCGAAAACTCAATGTGTATGTTTAATAAATATCCATGGCTGTTTGCAGTGCATTTATGGTGCAGAAAACAAGATTAAAACAACATGGACTCCAGAGCCCTGTCTGCTCCTACCCTCGCCCCCCCCCCTTCCGCATCTCTGCCCGTGTGCCTGAGCGAGACATGCTATGTGAAGCATGTGAAGAAGCAAAAATTTCTAATTTCCCTCTGCTTTTCTAACTCGGGCTGCGTTCATGTGAAATAAATTCAATTATGTCTAATGCCATCCTGTCAAAGCAAAGTTAATGCACGGCAACACCAATCTTTCAGATCAGATCACTTGTTTGCGTTTAAATGGGTCTTTAAGGTATCCGACTACATTGAAAACGTCATTTTGAAAGAAAATATAGATTTTAATTTTTTAATTTTTTATAAAAGCCCTATTTGTTGTGATTCCAAAACGGGCCTTGTTTTGTTTACATAATGCTTAGAATCAAAGTTCGTTCACTTTAGGGTTGTGTTTTTACATACAAGTAATACGCGAATAAAGATTTTAAACGTGTTTTACGAAGAATGCTATTTTTGACATTTTACTTGGCTTTGTGACATGATTTGTAAAACTTGATGCATTGCATCCTTACGAAATTTTAATGTGATATTTTGCTATACATTGTTGAGGTTATAAACCAAAATCTAAGGTCTATCACATATATATTTCGAATTACAGTGTTTTATAGACAAAATGTAGGATGAAATTTCAAAAAATTCACAAGTACATAAACATATTTTGGTGTAACTTATGAACATATCATGCAATCCCTATAATTTTCATATAATTATATGTTCATAACGTTCATACATGTTCATAACCTGCAACATTACTAGCTAAATGCACTGTGAAAATCCCAAAGCATTTCATTAAAAATTTTTGTGCAATCGTGTTTCGAATATCACATGAATTTTGCCTAAAATTTGACATAAAAATGACTTTTTCATAGAAAATGTCATAGGTAGACAAAAATATGTCACCATTTCGAGACATTTTCTATGAAAAAATGTTATTAAAGTTTACTCCAGTACCATTTTGAAGACAAGTGACAAGAAAGGTAGTCGGATACCTTAAAGAGGGGATTGGGGGGGCTTTCTGAGATGGATAATAAATACTGAGAGTTGGAAAATTTTAAAAAGAGCAGTTGTTTTGAAGATCTCAATGTGCTTAAAATATCCAAGTTTTACAGCTTCTGAAATTCACAAATAAACTTAAAAATATGTTGAAATGGGCATTGATGGCACGAAAATTTCAAAAAAGGCATTTCTACCAAATATATTCGAAAATAGGCGAAAAAATTCATTTATGACATTTTGCCTGAACTTCCGGGCTCTACTTATAACATACTCTGAATATACCATACACCGTGGATATAACGCACGGTTGTGAAATCCTAGAAATTTGGCCCATTCACTTCTATGAATTTTTACCTCTGTTATAACATACTTTGCTTAAAACTTATACTGTTTATGTAACACAAAAAATTAGTCTCAACCAGGAAATTAATTTGAATACAACATACTGCAAAAAAAAAAAAAAAAATACTAGAAAAATATTATTAATATTATATATATATTATATTGTAATATATATATATAATATATAAAATAGGAATGTATTTTGTTGTACAATATCCGTTCTAATACTGGTGATATCCTGACGTTTTCCTCTCAAAAAGACGTGAATTTTTTGAATAACGAGAAATTTCGTTGCCAAAATTGTTGCATTTGTTACTTGCAAGTGAAACTATAGTTTATTTTTTCAACTCCACCACCACCTTCGGCAATAAATGCTACTATTTTGACAATAAAATCTTTTAGAAATTGAATTTTCTGGATGTTATGCAGAAACGAATATTTGGCAAGAAGTGATTTGTCCCCTTGCATATCGGGCAAGTGCGCTAGCCAATACACCAGAGACACAACTTTCACACAGTTCCTTATAACACTCATTATTAGCATGAAGCGCTGAGTTGAGACATTGCAGCCTCCCTTAAGTAAAGCAATTCTCGCCCCGAGTGGCGTTTTGTATTGAAATGGCATTTTTTTTTTCTGCCCGAAATATTTATACTCCCGGTGTATTTCGGGCCGAAATAATACCATCTCTTAATAAAATCGTTGTTACTTGATTAAAACGTCTCTGTGCAAACTGAATCTCGTCTATGTTTTCCGAATTCACCAAGTTCGACTGTATTATATTAACGTTATTAATTTGTGTTATTAACAAAATGTAAACGATTCACTTTCCTTCTCCTATGGCGTTAAGGGGGTTGGTTGGTGCACGCAAATTTTCCAAAAAACACATTTCCCAATTTTTCAATTTTCAAATACTATGAAATTTTCTGCGTCTAACTGTGTTTACGTTTTTGTTCTACCTGTATTAAAAATATTTTTAATGTATTTTTTACAATAACTGCTGGCAGGCATTACACATGCTAATGTTTTTCACTAAATTGCGTTTTTCTCGAAACTATGTTTATTGTTAGATAAGGAACATTTTTTCGAACACCGCTCATTCAAATGTCATGAAACTTTGTGTGCCTCTCAACACTATAGTGTTACATACTTTAACACGAGGTTTTAGGATTTTAATTGTTGGTTGTTTTTTTTATTGCAATTTAACTCCAACAACATGCAACTTTTTCAAAAATCATCAAAATTTACACATATTTTGTGCCATAAAATATTTTTAAATAATTTTAATAAAAAAATCCTCGTGTTAAATGTGTAACACTACAGTGGTCAGAGACATACAAAGTTTCAATACATTTGAATGAGCGGTGTTTGAAAAAATGTTCCTTATCTAATAATAAACACAGTTTTGTGAAAAACGCATTTTAGTGAAAAACATTAGCATGTGTAATGCCTGCCAGCAGTTAATGTAAAAATACACTAAAAATATTTTTAATACAGGTAGAACAAAAACTTAAACACAGTTAGAAGCAGAAAATTTCATAGTATTTAAAAACTGAAAAATTGGAAAATGTGGTTTTTGGAAAATTTGCGTGCACCAACCCCGTTAAATGTCCATTCATAGCAAACACGCCGATGAATGCAGTGATGGGTTTCCCACGCTGAAGAGAAAGGACGTGAATCATCACGAGGTGTTCGTCGTCTTGAAATTTTGCTGCAATGCGTTTTCTTTGTTTTCTCAATGACGGGGTGTCTCAAAAATGAACGACATAGTAATCATCTGGTAAGAATTTCAAGACCAGTAAACATTTCCTGATGCGAACATGGCACTTAAGAAACATCGAGTAGATTCTCATGCATAGACTATTTTTTCTCACACCCATCACAACTCTAGTAATATCGCCACAATGGCAATTTTACTACTTAAGTTTTGCCGGAAGTGTGAGTGCGTGTACCCAACAGTCTGAGTGCGTGCGTATCTAGTGCTGTCTGAAAATTTGTATTATTATTTTACTATAATCCTTAGTGTGGTTCAAGAAAGAAAAGCATGGCTCCTCAGATCTCTCTATAATAATGGCTATGGGCTCTCGATTGGACTGAGGTCGACACTAATCCAAGTGTCTGAGTGATTCCTGGGGAGCAGTGATTCCCAACTTTATTTTTATGGCGCGGTGCCCCTGTTGCGAAGGTCTGTATCGTCGATGTTACCTTCCCCTCCCCCACGCCGATAAAATCTCAAATGTTTTATTACTATTATTGGACAGTACACATAACGAACTACATAAGAAATACAGATAACTAACGCAGAAATGCACAAAAATAAACAGAAACGGATACACACCGTGAGACCTTCAAGGAACGACTAATACAAATACAAGGCCACAACAAGCAAAATGCCAAACGAGGTGGCTGAGAAAAAGATGCCCATAACAAGTATGGATATCATATATTTCAAAAATTTCAGCAGCCCAATTAAAAATGCAATTACAAACAATATATACACGTGATAAAATATTATACAATGCCCATAAAGAATACTTATGGTTGTCTTATTCTAAGTATGGGTATCTTCTCGATTTACCCCAACATGTTATCATGTTTCTTTTTAAACGTGTCAGTTGTGTTAGAATTTACTACCCCCGGAGGTAAGCTATTCCATTTATTAACGATCCTATTAAAGAAAAATTCCCTGCGATACCATAACCTAGAATTGTCCCTTACCAATACTTGTGTCCCCTTGTAAAAGCAGTCGATTGACTGTGTTCTAATAATTCATGGTCCATCCTGAGAAAATTTTAAACACTTCGATCATATCTCCCCGACATCTGCGTTCATCTAATGTTCAAAAAATGAAGACTCTCTTCATATATATATATATATATATATATATAAAACTCAAGCCATATAGTGATATTTTGATAAAATTCCCCGATCATTCGCGGTTGTCAGTGATGCCAATTTTGTATTATTTACATGTCCATATACTATGATATATTTTTATCCAAAGCATGTACTTCAGATTCAATGTTTAATAATATATTGTTTGAATTTTGCTACTCTGCTTTGATGGCCTGAGCGCAATTGTCGATTGAATTTTTATTATTGAATCATACATAGTTTGTGGATGTTGTCCTATATATACTCATAATTATATTTTACCTCACTTCATGTATATTTACTTCGCATATGTTATATACTCTGCAATGTTTACATCGTATTATCTCTCATGTACGTACTCTATATATCTTACGTTTCGTAGCGTCGCTTTAAGTCTAGATTCCCGGAGCCCATCTGTTACAAAAACTCTCTTTGTACGTTGTACCCGGACACCTGCTTTTTTAATCAAATTATATATCATACTTTCTCAACTGCTATACGAAACGCCATAATTATTGTTATTCATCAATGTATTCATGTGTTCGAATGTATACTGCCGGTGAATCCACTAGTGCACAACTGAACTTTATATATTCACAAGTGAACTTTGTAATTTCTTCGGACTTGATCTCATCATCAGGACTATAATATCCAAATCTAAATATGTCTCTAACTGACAATGAAAAGTACCCCCAGCTCCTTCAGTCTTGTGATATTATTGATACGAGTACTTGGTCAATATCGATAATTCCCACTTACACCTTTATAGTTGGACCTGCATTTTGTATACGTATCCAGTTTTTTTTGTTTTTTTTCTCCGTGTTCTATTTTCAGATTCGGGCCTATGAAAAAACCCTTCCAACAGAGGACAAAATGAGAGGAGTTGATGTCGCATATCAGTCATCCGGCTGATAGTTGGGGACAGAGTACGATGAGGAGGGCGGATGGCCCGGGACGTTTTCGTTGGTCTCTTGCTCAATGGCGAGGTGCACGCGGGCATTCCGCCCGTGCTCCTTGGCGGCCGGCGGGGGGTTTCTGGTGGAGTTGGCGGGGCGGTGTGATTGCAACGAGTCGGAGGCGATGGGGGCACCGGCGGGGTTAGGTCCCGTGTCTTACGGGCCAGGGATTCCTAACGGGCCCGGGCATCAAGAGAGTTTTTCCAGCATAGATTAGCCCCAAGGAATCCGCTTCAAAACGGGAGCCATGTTTGGTATTAGTGTTTGTGGTCCTTTGCGTGGGGCGGAGGTCCGGTGGCGTGATGCCGGCCAGCATTCGGCCCGTGGTCCTGGTGGCTGGCGGGGTTTTTTCTTTTTTTTTTCAGCATGGCCCAGCCGCAAGGAAGCCTGCTTATATCCCACAAGGGGCAGAGTGCGGGCCATGTTTGGTGTTTGCATATCTCAAGCCGCATGTGCCAACGAGGACACGCGTAGCTCTTCTCTGCACCCCTTCAACCAAGTCTATTACCCCTCTGTAAGTATGGTCTTAAAAAACCTTACAGCATACTCTAGTCCAGGACGAACTAAGCCTCGGAACAGCAGAAGAATGACTTTAGGAGAACGCGAACAGACTTTTTTGAAAACAAAACCGAGCATTCTATTCGATTGTTTTAATACCGTGAACAATGTTCAGAAAACCTAAGCCGCTCGTTAATAAGAATTCCCAAATCGGTCACCACAGTTGCATCCGGGATAGTGACACCATTCAACTCGTAAGAAAACCGTGGGTTGTTTGAACCAAAATAAGCGACCATGCATTTGTCAACGCTAAACTTCATGCTCCATTCATTTGCCCATGTTCCAATCCTGTTCAAGTGGGTCTGGAACAATTCCCTATTACTTTGGTTCCAAACTACTCCCATTCGCTTCACGTCATCTACGATTTTGCTAGCAACCCCAATCGATACCCTGATTGAGTTTATCGATAAAAAGTGAAAAAAGTACGGGGCCCAGGACACTTCCTTGTGGACCTCCACTAGTGACGCCTGTTCTCCGTTTGCCATAACACGCTGTGATCCTAAACCACGATACTATCCAATTCAGCAAGTTGTCCCCAATCCCAATCCAGTGTAAACGCTTCAGGTGTTTACCATGTAGGACCCGATCAAATACTTTATGGAAATCAAGGTAATCAACATCTACCTTTTTGCCCTTACCCAAAGCCTTCGTCACGTGACCATAGAAGTAAAGGAGGCTAGTTACACATGACTTCCCCTCCCTGAACTCATGATGATTATCCGACAATACACTATTCTCGTCTAGCCACTTCATCAATTGCTTTTTGATAATAATTTCGAAAATTTTCACATTTCTAGAATCAGCCTTACAATAAAACAATTAGTATTCGTTTATAAAGATATATTAAATAAAATTTAAGTCGACCGAAAATACACAACGAAAATGACAAAAGCTGAGAGCAATAAGAGAAAATACATGGAAGTCCTAACGCTCCAGTGACAAAATCAAACTGAAGAGAATATACTCACAATCTGTAAAAATAAAGAAAACATCACAGTGCTTGATCCAAAAAATAAACACGATAAATAGAGCTCACGAGAACGAAGAAAAACACAAAATGGGCGCACCGACGTCACAGATAATCGTTTGGCAACGGTTTCGGATATAACTACCGCTATTGGTTGGCTAGCGGAACGCGATAAAAACACTTCCGCTCCCTACCGCGGCCAAGACGAGCATAAATTTAGATTAGATTTTGAACGTATATTCTTCATATTTTGGATATCATAAAAAATTGAAGCACAACACTGAATGTGCCATTTACGCAACAGAAATGAATGAAAATGATCCCCGCGGACTCCCTTCACAACGTATTCATAGTCTTCCGACGGTCTGTGGACCAGAGGTTGAAAAACACTGGCCTAATGCATTCCCAACCAATTTTTTTACTGGTTGAGATCAATGTATCTCGGCTTAATAATCCTGTTATACCTCATATCCGTCACAGAAGATATCTATCTCTGGATAAATACTGTCATTAAGAATGCTGAAAGGCTCACTTTTAGTTATTTTGTTGCCCAAAAGCATTGCTGACTCCAGTGCAGCACTACCATTTTGGGACTAATTTTAACCACATAATTTTTTTTTTGCATATAAATAATTTTAAAACTGCATATAAATATAAATGATTTTTTACTTTAAATATATTTTATTTTAGTACATGAAATTTCATTTATTGTCAAATAAAAAAAAAATTATGCATTTAGAAAAAAGTAGTCGAACCTCTACGAACGAAGCGTGATAGACAGTTGTATCATATCCAAGTATGAAATTATTAGTGTTGAGAAGAATTCTTAAAAAAAAATATTCTCACCGCCAGGGGAAGCAAAAACACTTTTCCCTGTTACTCTTTAAATTGGCCTCTGCAAATGTTTTTCACAATCATACCTCTCTGTTTTGGCCTAGAAAACTATTGCTGATTGCTGAAGATGCCTTCGGAATTCATTCGAAGATCTTTTACGCAACCAGTGGACTTCGAACGAGGTTTCGTCGTTAGATCGAGACAAGTAGAGCGGACTTATATCGATGCATTGCTAGTGAACTTTGTGCTAGTAAGCTGTTTTTACCAATCTGTTTGGAGATGCCAGGATCAGCGGATGGGTGAAGGCGCACACACGTTTCCAAGAGGCCCTGGACAGGCAGTCCTAGATAGATAAACAGTAGAGAGATTCGCTTCATCTGTTAGCGTTTATTCCACCTGTGCCTATGATGCTCTTAAGACGACCGTGCTCCCACCAGGCATTTTTCGGAATGATAATGCTCGCCCATGTACAGCAAGAGTTTCTCAAGAATGTCTGCATTCAGTTGGAAAACTTACTTGGCTGACTTACTTACCTGACTTATTGTCAATTCAGCACATAAGGGACGACAACTCCTACTTGCGCGCGTTCAGCAGAGGCCCAGTTGCAACAGGCATGAGCAAACTGCCTTATCAATGTGCCCCAATGGCGGAGTAGTAAGATGCTCGTCTACGATTGTGAAGGTTCGAATCTGGGCAAGAACATCAGAAACAAGTTTTTTACCTTCTGATCCTGGGGCGACCTATGATAGATACAACCTTCGTTTCCCACCCAACTGCACTGGCTGGAAATTGCCGTATAGCGATGTATGACCGGAGTTGGTGTGTGGTTAAATGGTTTATCTATGTTTTCGTATAAGTGCATTTTTGATTGTGTTGTATGCGTCAATGCTAGATACCAGACCACGTCTTGTATCCTCACCAGAGGGAACCCAATAATGTTGTTGCGTTTTTCGTATCATCTGATGTTATGCGTAATAAATTATCAATTCGTTCTGATTTTGTGATAGCTCATACACCACAATTAGACATGCCAAGTTCCAAGTGTGTTCTTCTTGGTGCGTTATTTTGTTCGACTGGGAGCAGCATAATAAACAAGTTCATGAAAAGTTTAACATTTAAGTAATTTTATCATTGTTAGCAGTTGAACCAGTGGCGTCATAGCCAGGTTCTGTAAGTGCTCGAGCACCCTTCGTAATTTGTGTACATGAGCATCCCACACACAACTGATTCCAAATCATAATTTACTATGTACGACTAAAGATGTGCACCTTAAGTATCGAAAATGCAAAAACAATTTTAAAATTTCAAAAAAATCAATGCTCGGATCTGAAAGGGTTATGCACCCTCCTCTCACTTAAAAGACTATTTTCTTGACTCTCGGTCAAAGAGATATCGCATATAATAATGCTATTCACTTATACGCCTCTCTCACCTATGCGTCTTTTTTTTCCTTGCTTCCTAGCACCGACTCATAACTAAGAGATCTTTGTACTTCTCTAACTACTAGTGACAATAGCTTCATCTCCCATTAGTATTCCACGGAATTATAACATTAATAAGCCCGTCATTTAAATAAAGAATAGTCTCCAGAGTCCAAAATCTGATTTCGAAGCGTTAATAGCAACGATAACGAAGAAGGGCGTGGCGTATTAATTCGATTCATAAAGTAATACGCTGGCAAGATATCCAACATCCATCCGTTCTTTTTACCGGATGCCGCCACGCCATCTTTTGATGCATAACAAACGGATACAGATCAGAAAAGCATTCGACCAGGTCTTCTGATTAAGAGACCTAATAGGATATGTTCTATTTTTAATGAGGGGTGAAAAATAAAATCAGAAATACACTGACAAGCGTATTCAACACAACGTAGGCCGCCGCCATGTGTCACCTGCACTCACAATAAGCGAGGATTTTCAGCCCCAGAAAAGAGAGAGAGAAGAAAACGTATGACACCTTGTTATATACAGGAATGATGCGTACGTGACGTTTTACGTACGAACCCAGGCCTCCATTATTACCGTCATTATTTATCACTATTATATTTTTTGTTGCCTCTATTTTTTCCCCGTGCATTTTAGTATCTTCTGTTGTGTCCTGCGTAGCATCATCGAGAGACATCTATTGTCGCTACACGTCAATAACTCCCACGCTGCGTACATATATTACTACTACCTAGCTCATTACGATGGAATAACTCTTATAATTAGGTATTCGCTGGCGCAGTGCCACTGTGGCCGGATGCGTGAGCGCTCCAGAGTTCCTCCTGTTTTCTTTTTCTGTGATCCATCTCATTCACCTGGTGCCAATTCTTTTTTTTTTTTTATATTATTATTATTTTCAAGGACCGTTGAATATTCCACACAAACCGTATGGTACATTATGCACAGTGAAATAATGTTGTCTCGCTACAGGCTGCAATTGAGTCACAATTGGACATTGGGATCGTTTGGTGGGAGTCGACGTTCCGAGCGTTTCACATTGTGCGTTTATTCTGTCTCCGCTAAAGTGGGCGATGATGTACATTCGGGGCGTGTGTTTTTTGGGGCTATTTTAAGGACCCCGAATTTCGAGGGCTCTTTGAAGTGTGGCACGGTTTAAGAAGCCATCAATTATATGGGAGGGAAGGAAAAAAAAGTACGTTTTCTCCATGGTTGATGTTGCAAAAACTTCCCATTGTACAGCTCGGAGTACGTACTCGAAACTATATTTGTTAGGATATTGTTATTAAACTGATGAGTTTTGGAAATATGTTTTATCATACTCTTGGGAATGTTGGTTTGATTCATAATACGATCGCGTCTTACTGCCATCTATTTTTTGGAATGGGTCAAGATTAATTATAAGGTTAGATGTATATCTGGTCGTTATGGTGAGATAACTTTTTTCCCCAGAAGCCAGTTTATATATTTCTGCCGGGCGCGGTAGCCCAGGTGGTAAGATACTCGCCTAAAGTACCAAAGGATGTTTAGAGGCGTCGCGAGTTCGATACCCGGCTCGTCCTTGTCAGAAAACTTTCCTGACACAGGGGTACAACAAAAATGGCGACATGACCGCAGCAAAAATTGCTACCGCAGGGAGTCCCCCATCGAGGGGTTTGCGCACCAACCTCTCGACGAGTATAAAAAACAAGCCTGCCGTTCGGAATCGGCAATAAATTGAAGATCCCGGTCTAATTAGCCCTCGTGTGCAGAAAAATGACCGTGGTGCGACAAAAATTATCAAATATATTTCTGCCAGTGTTCGAAAAACAAATCTCAGCAGGCTTATTGTCCCACAGAGGTGAGCCAAATTTATGAATGTTTGTAAGAAAACTTTAGGAGGTCGTCCGCTTTACCATTCGTAAATCATGTTTATAATCACACTGTCTTACAGCATTCACCTTCTTATTGGTTAGTTTTTTCAACCCGGTCAATTTCCCAAAAATGTAAAGACAATGTAGTTTGAGAGCAACAAATGTCTTGAGAGTTCTTGTAAGCCAACGCTTTTCCACCCCGGGCTCTTCCGCTTGCGAAGACACAGTACGGCAGCAGCCAGAGAAAGCTTATCAACTGATTTTTTTAACCCACTTTTTTCCTGTAGATCTCTCTACTGCCTAATCTTAGGAATTTGGTAAGCCATAGCCGTGCCACCTCTCTTCCACTAACGAAGCCTTGGCGATAAACACGGGGCGAACAGCATCAACTAAGATAGGCATCCAGAAACAGCTGATATTAGGTAGATATTTATAAAATAATACTCACATAATAATCCGGCTGACACAGCTAATAAAGCGTTTTTTCTTTTATTCGGTATATATTTTGAAAGAAATAAACATAATTTCACGGCCAATGCTGTGCAATTTTCGATTCCACTTACGAAGGCATGTCGATGATTATGCGGCCGAGCAAGATGAACTATGCAAGAGGACAAGAAGTAGAGCTCGACAGTTTTTTGAAAAGAAAGACTCTAGTAAGGAATTGAGATTTTTTTTCTAAATCTTGGAATCTGGGCAATAGAAATGTGTACCGTCAGTGACTGAATCGGGCCTCCAGTAGCCCAGGTAAACCAGGACGCTCTTCTACTGCATCGGGAATAGTACAAGATATCAGAAACTTTCCTGGCACGGGGGTACAACAGAAACTGCGACATGACCACAGAAAAGTATTTCTACCGCAGGGAGTTCCACATCGAGGGGGTTAGCACACCAACCTCTCGATGAGTATAAAAAAAAGCTGCGGTTCGGAATCAGCAAAAAATTGTAGGTCCTAATTAGCCCTCGTGTGCAGAAAATAATCAAAAATGATCAAATAGTACAAGATGCAGTCATTTTGAAACCAAATAAATTATTACTAGAAAAGTTTTATTAATATTATTTTATCACCTTACTAATGTGTTTGTAAGCCGTATCAGACAAACGTTTCCCAAGCTAAAGTATTACGAAGTGAATTTCATTGTTCAATGATGTTGTATTGAATCAGATGCGAGAACTCTTTAAGAAGAGCCGGCTCTCTTATTTATAGCACTGTTCAATTACATCAAATATTCAACATCGATTGACGTCTAATCCTATCATTCCGTATATGCTATTTACAAAGAGAAAAAAAAGAGAGAAGAATTCAATATTCATTTATAACAATCATGTTATCTTCACTGATTTTCGACATGATCTTGAAGATAATTTCCACGTATATCATCAAAAACAATGATATTGTATTCATCTAAACGTAATATATAACCCCCCTCCCCCGTCCATACCACATGTTGTAAAATAGTTATACCACCTAGAAATCGAGAAAAAAAAGTCCTAGTATTAGAAACTTTTACTTTGAATCGTTCAAACTACATATGCTTATAAAAATAAATAAATTAACGAATCAATTAGAAGAAAACAGAATACTAGATCTTTACCAGCAGCTTGCTGTCTGGATCGGTAAATATAGTGAGATCTGTTTTTCAAGAAAAAACTCCATTCGAATAGAGTATTGCAGATATTTTCCAGGGAGGAATGTGTACGGGATGCATGTTGGGTAAAATAGTAATCACATTTTTCCGACTTTTCACTACATATTTGGGCCATTTGTGAACAAAGACAAAAAAAGAAATGAAATATGAAAAAAAAAGTAATGTTTTAAAAAAAAACTAGTTGGCACATAAATTATCTAATCTTAGTACCGTCAGTATAAAAAGGGTTAAACAATGATTACAAATACTCCGGAGCCGGCTCATTTCTTGAAAATGAGTTATCAAATATAACTATAGGTAATTGGAAGAAAATGTTTTACAATTCGCTCTTCCGTTCACGAAGCCATGTCGATGAATATACGGTCGTAAAACATCGACTAAGCTAGCTTATCAGAAGTTGAGCCCGAAATTTTCTAAATTTTTTCGGAAAATAAGTTAACAAACTTTTCATTTTTTCTCCCGCTAATCTCGGTTTGCTTTCACTATTCAATCACATAATTTTCTAATTTTATCAATATAAATTTGTACTGTTATTGACCGCAGCTGCTTCCGATAGCACAGGCAAATTAGGAAGCCCTCTTGCGTTATCGAGGATAGCTCGAGATTCAATGGTTTTGAAGCTCTACCGAAATCTTTAGTAGAATTTTTTTTTTTTAAATCTTAATAATATGTGTTTTTGCTTTATCAGACAAACAGTTCAAAAGATAACGCATTAAAGAGTCAATTTCGTGCTTTAATAATGTTATTGCGATCATATCCGATCTCTCAGATTTGTAAAAATAATCGGCTGTCTAACTACATCAGAAATTCAAAATTTATTGACGGCTAACCATATCACTTCACAATTTTTTTGTTTTACTAAGAATCCAGTATTTTTCATAACACTCACGTTACCTTCACCGATATTCGTCACGGTCTTGAAAGTAATTTCCACGGATCATCAGAAACAACATTCTTGTATTTATGTTACAATATTCACGTTATCTAAACGTGATATTTTTTCCAACACTTATCTTATTTTGCAGAATAGGTATTCCACCACAAAATTTAGTGAAAAGAAAGCCCTAGCATTAGAAACTCTTATTCCAAACCATTCGAACTACATATGTTCATATAAAAAATATATTAATGAATCGACAACAAGAAAAATACCAGACCTTTCCCAGCAGCTTTCTGTCTGGGTCGGTAGAGTATAATAACGTCTGGTACAGTGAGATATATCCTTCGAAGGGGAAAAAAAAAATCCATTCAGATCTCGTATTGAAATAATTTTTTCCGACTTTTAACCAGATGAGACAACTCTTCTTCTTTATGCAAAACTGAGCATATCCCGGCTGGTTTTCTTGTGTGTATTATATTATTTTTTTTGTACAAATTTCGCTTCCAAGAAAACGCACGAGGATGAATCGACCCATTCATCGAACGAGCCGGAATCGCTACCGAAGGTCGTGTTGCCACCCACGGCGTCAAAATGCAACAAGACATCCAATAAGTTCCGAATAATAAGAAAGAAAAACGTTCCACTATTTATACAGTAACCGAATGTTCACACACACAATGACGGTGATCCTTTCTGAGAGAAAAAAATAAGAGAAATTAACTAACTTAATGTCATTTATTGCACTTTCTGGGAGGTCTGAAATGGATATTTATGCATATACGTACGGCCTATAGAATAATTTGAAAGCTCATTGAAAGGTTGTCCGCTTTGTTGCTTATAATGGGATTCGATGCCCTGTTTATGAGTATGTAGGTACTAAACAAGGAATTATTTTCGTTTTTATAGGGCTCGAAATCAAAGAAACATCGGAATAAATAAGGGTTTTCTATTCAAATTTTTTAATATTTATCGTAAGAAAGTGCAAATATTTGTGATATTATGGTTTTGCGGGTTTCTTTAGGAGTCCATGGACACCACGAGTGCATTTGTTTGTGTAAAGATTGTGATAGTGAGAGTATTCACTAAAATGACAACCTTTATTTGAAGTGTTCTAGTTCTGGCAGTTTTGACTGGATCACTGTTTGTCAACGTTTTTTTTTTCTTTTTCGTAAATGGCATCAATGGAAAATTAAATCCGTAAACTTAATAAATAAATAAAAGAAAGGAACCTAGGGGCTCTCCTCCATGGGACTCCTAAAAGCGCTTCACGGACCAAAAAGGCAAACTTTTTTTTGTCAGTATAATTTTATCTCATTCCTTATAATCTATACTATACTGCTGTCTTTAATTTATTTCAATGGAACAAATGGTTCTAAGATGTCATGGAACATTACTGCTCCAGGATATTTCATTTTGCATATTTGTTTTTGATTGAACTGTATGGAACTAGCTGTTTCGTACGGTGCAAGAGGTATTGATCATTATATATTAGGTAAGGTACTTGCATTGTAAACAGTAGAAATGAAATTGGTCACTTGAATATTACTAACTTATTGTGCCTATTGAACTAAACTTTATCTGTAAATGAATTTTGGTGTCTACGTGTTCTGTTGGACAACAGGACATTGATGCTGTTCGAACAGATCAGCGGCAAAGACGAAACCACGTGAAGAAACACTGGAAAAGTCAAACATGGCTAATTCCTGAATACTGCCGGGTTAGATGAACATATACCTGCACTTAAACTGTGACTTTAATAGTGTTGGTCAATGGAGCGCCTTGGCCTCATGTTTTGGTGGCAAGTTTGGTAAAGGAAACGGTGGAACATTGTGGATCTTTCTGTTTCCCACTGAGAAAGCACAAAATTTGAATTACGTTTGAAGGAGATAGGAAGCACTATGTGTGTTTATATATTTTGATATTGGATGTGAAATTTATTTGTATGTATGTATATTCTGGATAACTCTAAAATGCATGCACCCCGGCGCTGGCCCGGCTTGCTCCCATGAGTGGGCTGGCATCCACGCCATGCCTTTTTGACTTAACTGATTACACAGGTGGGCAATTTGAAGTATTGACCTTAGAGGAGGGACTCGGGTAAAATAAATAAATATATAAATAAATAAATAGGTAGGGTGGGGCGTGGGTGGTAGAAAATAATAAATAAATAAATTGACCCTTTTTTAATCGAACAAACTTGTACTGTCTGAATCTCTGTCGCAGTGTCGATCCTCAGAATACGTGTATGCCTCTAGGGGTGGGATACAAGACATTTATGAATAATCTATACTATTTTGAATTTATTCAAAATTTTAGGTCATTCTTAGATTTGGAATCTCATCCGACATCATAAATGATCGGTTTCCTCTATAAAGATCAAAACCATTTTATTTTTCAAGGTAGGCCTACGTAATATAGGGCTAAGGATTGCGATGTCATTGAATCAACCCTATAGGGCAAAAAAAAAAACCACAGAAAAGAGTATAGGCAAGGGCAAAAAAAGAACAGTAGGGCTAATCTTCGACGACTTGGGAGGGCTACTATGTATAGTTTGGAAATTAGACGCGCGCTGACATTTTTTCTTTTAAAAGCTCGCTACATGGGTAGTTATCAGTATCACTTTCTCTGGAAAAATGGGCGACACTATAATACCCCTAATACGTGTAATTTAACCGTCAAGAAACCAGAAAGCCACTGTCTAAAACTACTGTGTGGTCTCTTTGCTACTGAAGAAACACAAAAAAAAAAAACCGTATCAAGGTGTTTTTGAGCGATCTATTTTTTTTTTAAGTTTAGACATTTCACATTCACTGTTGTTTGTGACTGATTCTTTTTTACCCTTAATCTTTTTAAGGCTGACAACTAGGCCTGAAAGGTAAAAGAGCGAGAGAGAGAAAAAAATACGGTATGACCAATTCTTAGATCAGGTAATAATAATGGCTCGTCTTCTTTGTCAAAGGCATTTTTTTTTGGTCTTGGAATTCCGGTTGTTCTTTAAAGAGCGTCTCTAAAACAAACGCCTGTCACCAGAATCTGGGCAATTTTAACATGCGTTATTATATACATGGTTGTTTTTTTTTTCTTTTACAAATAAAGGACTGAGATTCATTCATGTTCATGGATTTTGTGCAAGAGCAGGTGGAAATACAGTGTTAAATATAGGTTGAGGAATCGCTAATTTCTGTAGCGTTAATAACTGACTGTGATGTTGATGCAATCAAATTATTAACTGAAGGCTTTGACGTGAAAACATGGATACAAATCATGGATTTTTATTTTTCAATGGGAGTTTGTTTTTTTCAAGGAATGATTTTAGGAGAGCCGTGAGATTGTATGGAAAAAATAAATTTAAACCAGAACGACGGGGAAGCGGCCTTTTCACTGCAAAACTACTTTACGAAGCTATTACGTGCGATTACACTCAAACGGTTAATCTGAAGTTATTAAAAAAAAAACCCAATTTCATCTTCTTAAAGCTATTGAATTCCCAGAAGCTGAATTTTTTAGGTTTTATAATCAAGTAGGCTACCATAAACGCCAGTTACTTTGGCCCCGGAGTGTTACATTGACCTAAATTTGAAGAAAAACAATGGTTAAAACAGGCGTGCTATACAAGCTGATCGTTTCGGGTTCACATAGTAGCTGACAATTCCATTAAGCCGTAACACTATCTAGGCAAGCCTACCTTTCATAGAGTTCTAATATCAGCCGATAGCAGTTTTCATAACCCTGTTAAATACACGTGGTTTGTTATTGTCAAACTCGGGTTTGGGCAAGGAAGTGAGTAGATGTTTTTGTTTAGAGGAGTACCAAATTTAAAGCCAAAACCATCCTGATTAAGAATATATAAAATGGTTTTATTAAACTATAAAAGATTTTTGTTAAAATGCACAGATACAAAAAAATAGTATTGGTAACCCCATAAAACATTTTACTTTTTCCCAAAATAAGTAAGACAAAGTAGCGGAAAATGATTGAGAAAACACCGGGAACAGGTAGCGGCCAAACTAAGAGCAAGTCTTTTAGGGGAAAATAACCCATTTATCAACTCCGCTAAAAACTGTGGAGAAACAGTTTATAGTAATATATTTAGTTTAACAGTAATACATATCTTTTACTGACTTCTCGTTCATTGTTTCACGGACATTTCTTCCAATACGAAGACGTAAAAATATATTCTGATATTTATGAATATGGGAGATTTCACTGTACAAGTACCGCGATGGTAGCAGAAAATGGCACTAATGGGGATGGAATGGAGCCTACAAAATAGGCTTGGAAGTGGCCTAAAGAGAAACAAAAAAGGATACCTTTTTCAACAAATGGTCTAATGCCGCACAAGTGATCGAGCCTCAAATTTGTAAAAAAAAATAAGACTTTTTTCTGCGAATATTATACAACCAAGAGCTGAAAGTCGTTTTTGAACTTATAAAAGACTGATGCAAAGATCCTACTTAGGTACCGTACCTATTTAAGATTTCTAATAAGACAATATAATGAGATATTGAAGTTTATTCTCGTTCCCTCGTTTCTCTTTATTGATTTGTAAGCATTTATTTGTTTTGACAAAGAAGTACCAGTGCAAACAAAGAACAAGTAAAGTGTATTTATGTATTGATACGTGAGAATACATTTTGTTCATAGCAGTGGGTTCTGTTGTACTCAAGCATGTTTTACAGTGTTTCAAAATGGGAATATTTGATGTGGGACAAAGTTACCATAAAGTATAGTTTCCCAAACTTTTCTCGTTATATCGTCCCCTTCTTCAGAGGAACTTTTTCTCTCATCGCTCCCAACTCAAGCGAACCCATAGAATCCTATGTTGTACCCGCAGCTTCTATCGCCCCCTTAGGCCATTCCGTCGCCCACCGTGGGGCGATATTGCCCACTTTGGGAAACACTGCCCTAAAGTATGAGCTACTTTGGGCCAAAGTAAAAATGAATAAATTTCATTAAAACATTATAGAAAGTGTATTTGTTATATATCACAGTCTCATAGAGAAAAGGTTTCAACTATTTAAAAATTACTTTCAATTTCGATATTTTGAGTTGATCCAGACCAACCAACTTAAACAGGATTGGAGCATGGGCAAATCAATGGAGCATGACGTTTAGCGTTGAGAAGCGCATGGTCGCTCATTTTGGTTCGAAAAACCCACGTTTCACTGACGAGTAGAATGGTATCGCTATTCCGGATGCAAGTATGGTCGCCTATTTGGGAATTCTCCTTCACGAGCGGCTTAAGTTTTCTGAACATTGTTTAGCGATGGTCACATAGGCTGCATTGTAAACTACTAAAAATCATCATTACCCCAGTGGTGGTCAGCTGAAGTTGGTTTTCTGTAATTCACAGCTTCGAGGAGAGCCGATCTCCCCGTTAGAAAGTCTCGCAACAGAGAGCAACAGGCCTACAACGATGCACTCATTCAATCATTACACTTCACTCATAGTTAGAAAAACTGCGGATGGGCACTACACATAACAAACATCACGTCAGGTTTAAAATACGTACACTCCATCATGTACCAATTTGTTAGAAGTTCCGCGGATGAATATAGACGACGTGCATGTGCGGTTGAGTAGTTATATTGAAAAAATACTTGCCTCTATTTTGACAGTAAAATAGAGATTGCAAGAAATTTCCTGCTGTTGAAAACAAAGTTGCAAATTTGATAGTTTTAGTTACTTTTTGAGTAAATCAACAGACATTCACATAAGTTATTCCTTTGAAATTTCAACAAAAAAATAAACGGAATCACTAATTTGCAACCGATGCGTTTAAGAAAATAAATAAATAAATATTAATTTTTTGAATTATCTAAAGGATGTGACTCCATTGCCATTGCATATCTTACAATATCCCGAAAAAGATAATTATCTCAATCATACAGAAAGAAAAATAGAGATCACTCCTGTGGAAAAATGGGCATTTCGAATGACGAAGTCGCTTTTTCCACTCATTTAGCAATTTAAGAGAATTTATATACAACAATGAAATTATTATGAGTCTTCAAAGATAACACAAATACAGTCGATTTCCGTTTTAACGAATACCGTTTTTGCGAAAAAAATCTCGTTTTAACGAATACCGTTTTTGCGAAAAAAATCTCGTTTTAACGAATACCGTTTTTGCGAAAAAAATCTCGTTTTAACGAAACCTTTCCTAATCCCCCAGATAAGTTCACTTAGGTACCATGTAAAAATTTGGAATTTCCTTTACAATGAAATTTTATTATTACGAAGTGATTTCTCCGGTCTTTTGGAGTTCGTTACAACGGGATTCAACTGTACGCATAATATAAATGACAGGCTAAACCAAAGCATAGGTCGTCATCGGGAGGAGGGAAGTACCTCTGAATGATTCGAATAAATAAATAGGAGTTTCTGATCAGTTGCACGTGGGCTAATAATACAGAATTACCAGCTTATGCCCTCCCCGACTTCGGTGGAAATATGCAAATGAGGCGGTTATAAGAACTTACGCTCCTAATCCACAAGCAGTTCACCGTTGTAAACCCTGTATGTGGACCTGCTGGGCTCTGCCGTTGCTGGATTTGTGACCCGCCTGCAATGTGTTATCCCCACAGAGTAATAATACTATAGAGTGCGCGCGAGGGGTTACAATGTGAAGCAAAGATCCGGAGTCACGTGACTCCGGTCGAAAGGCTGGTCAGGGAATCTCGCTGGCAATGCTTTCCTTATGGCTACTCGTATGACGATCTACACGTGCTGTCTTATTTTTCATTAGAATGGTCACCACGTGTGCAGCTTTCGGATGTTCTGAACGGTTTAGGAAAGGGGGACCAGTGTCCTTTCACAAGGGAATACTTTTTTGCTTATTCCCCTTCTTATAAATTAAAAATTGGAATATTAAATTGACGATGCAATGGATTTCTGACGTAATCTCAGTTTTTAACGACTCCATTTTGGATTTAATTCAATTAAAGTTCCAAGTTTTGGTAAAATTCAAATGTCATGAATCATTATTAAATGTTTTAATAGAATTTTTGGCAATAAATGATTGAAATTGTGAGTTTTATGAAGTTTTAACTGAAATATACGTCTCCGCAAGATTTGGCGAGATTTGGCGAGCTAGTGAGTTCATTCGAGTTTTGCTCAACTTGGAAGAAAATATGCTTTTCAGAAGGAGAAATTTATGAAAAATATTCTATTTAAATAGAATGTGAGGAAAACTTCCCCCCCCCCCTCTAGACAATTGCAGTTTGGCATAAAAACGCATAACAACCTGTAAAAATAATAGTATTTTTACCCCTCTTCACACCTGAGATAAAACTATTACAGAAAAGAAATTTTTTTATTCATTAATTTATGTTTGTTGTATGTGAAATTGCCTCTTCAAACAAGAAAATTAATTATTCAATTGATTTTTTGAGTCAATATCTGTACTAAGACCTGAAGTCATATATTGTGTACCTCAGATGTTATCTTGAAAAAGAATCATTCTAAAAACGATTTAATACCTTAAATTAAGATTAACATATGCATACTTTTGGAGCGAAGAGATTACATATGTCACACACATATATATATATATATATATGTATATATATGTATATATATATATATATATATATATATATATATATATATATATGTATATATATATATATATATATATATACACACTTTAAATTATTACATATATACTCTACATGGAATTTTAATTCTTATAATTTAGAGAAATTGATGGTGAGATTCTGTAATTTTCTTGAGTAAAATCTATTTTAATCCTGAAATATTATGTAAGTGTTTACAGTTTTGTGTGATGAGGTTATAAAAGGTTTTTCAGGAATGTTAGAAATGAAACTTTTTCTTATTGTTTGAATATTATTTCATGACTGAATATGGTATGAGTGTGAATGTGTTACATTACATAACATAATATGATGCATTATAATTAATTATACATTAATTATGAGTATATAGAGTAATTGTAATGTTCTGGAAAGATATATTTTTGTTTTAATTACCCCTAATATAAATAAATTTTCGAAATTAAAAGCGACAAAGTGAATGAAGAGAATATTTAAAAATATAAATGAATTAGGCTTTACAACATATACGATTTTCTAGCATTTATTTTTACTCCAACATGTTATGTATAATGTATCAAATTTACAGTAACATAAACATTATATATTTGTTGTATACAATATTTTGTTTCCTGTGTGTGTATAGATATTTAGAAAGCTATTAAAAACTGTGCCAAAAAAATTTATTTCATGAAATTTATACTGCTTATATTCACTTCCTTCAAATATTATATATTCAATTAAAATTTAAAAACCCATGTGTTAAGAAATTATTAAGAATTATCCCTTAATGGAAAATAAAAAAATTCCGTTTTCCAATATTTGTTTATTTTATAGAATTTATTTTTTCAAATCTGATACTCCCTAAATATTTCACATAAAAACGAGTGAAATTCATTGAAAAAATTAAGGAAAGTTTTCATCAACTTGATCGAATTGAGTCAAATTTCGTTACAGCAACATCCTAGCTTCTGCGAAAACGCGCCAAATGTAATAGCGCAGAACTTGTTCTTTCCCCGACAATACTGCTCATCTTTTCTTCACGTTCGACAAGTTTTATGAATAGCGTGCGCGGTCTATTTATATCTTAAGTCTATGGTTATCCCCTGTGGTGGTGGTCATGTGGAACACATAAACGATTTGGAGGCATTCTGTTCGTTATTTGCGTACCTTTTCTTTGACTTGTGTACGTCAGCGCCACCATCGGCTGCTTTTTGAGTTATTGTCTTTGCTGTCTTAAAAAAATTCCCGTAACTTAGCGATGCTAACACTGCAAACCGTTTTTTATTTCGGTTATTTTTCCGGTTTTTATTAATTTTGAAGTTTCTACGGACTTTTTGCCAAGTCAATACAATACAAGAGGAAAGAAATTAAAAATGTTGAATTTTATATTCAATAACGAGATGATACATATACTGCCCCTTCAAAAATTAAATTACATATTATTTTGAAGAATAGGCTTAATAAATTTTTAAGGGGGTCTCTGAAAAAAGTAATTGTTTTAAAAGTGGAAGAGTTTAATACGTTATAGCCTATATAAGGACTTTACTCTGCACCATGTGTGTATATATATGTACGGTAAATATGAAAAATTGGGAATTATTCACAATTTGACGGTTATTATGCATGAAAGATTTTCATGAATTCTAGAATTTGTTACATGAATTCTGAAGTTTCAATGAATTAATTTGTTCTTTGATTGATTTCAAATTCTTATCTGTTGGAATTTTCAATTTTCAATGTTTAACGCGTTTATTATTCTATGTGGTTAATTTTCAGCATTTCTGTGCATCGTGTAATAATGTTGGCCATTTTGGATATAGACGTCTCCGCAAAAATACTGTATATAAAATCATGTGACTCAAGAGGGTCTCCAAAAATATGTCTGGGTCTCAGCCGTGGCCACCAAAATCGTTAAAATGCTTATGAAACCAGTAGTGCAACAAATGGATTTGTAACGGAATGTGAGTGAATTCGTATAACCCATCTCTAGAACGACAGCTACCAAAGTTTGGGTCGTGATTCATAGGTTAGAAAGCATGTCCTAGACCGAATTTTTCCGGTAAATTTGAGCAATTTCATTTGCCAATTTTAATGTTTGTCAATTCATGAATATACGCAACCACGAGAGAAGAAGAGAGAGAGAGAGTACGTGTGAGCAATTCACAATTTCTATTCATAATAACTGGTGATTATCCATAATCACTGGATTTATCACTTTCACCATGATATACAGCTGTATGTGTATGGTATAGCAAGTCGTATAAATAACGCAGTTACTCAATTTTCACCTTTCTATGTTTGTGCCACAATAACAGAGTCATTTTATTTTTCACTGCCATTTTAGCCAATTTACTCATTTAAATTTTTTTCAACTTCGGTAATAAAACCTTAATTTTGGTTTGAAATTTTAGTCCTTAAAAAGGCGTGTAATATTAATTTTTTTTTCATAGTTACTAACATATATAGGAAACCAGAAAAATCATTTACAAAAATCTATTTCAAATTGCACTGCTTAATCGCATATAAAAATTGCATATAAATAAATGTATTGCAGTAACATCCCAAATATACGTATAACTACTTTCTCTGTGGTGCAAACTATAAGGAAAAACAATTTTGGGTTTATGTGCAAAAAGGTGATTCTTAATTTTTATCTTCAAACTTATTGCAGTAATGAATGTTTAAAGGGCCCTTATGCACACATGCAAAGTAATGCATTTAAGGGTTAACGCTCTAGGGTCCTACACATACACACACGCGCGGCTCTTTCCGGCAACCACTAATTCGTTAGTTGTTCCTCAGAGAAATATTTATGACAAAGGTTTAGTAGTATGCACTAGAAATTGATTTCAGCTATATCAATTAATTTAATTAACTGTTGATGGCTGTTGAAACCTTAATGTTTCTTAAGCCCCGTTCACATGTGCAAGATTAGGGGTCACTTTGGTGATAATTACCGGCATGACAACTTTTTTCCCCTCGTAAGGGAGAAAAAGCCCATCTTTCTTAGGGTGGATTGGAGGTCGACACCGACCTTCTCTTCCATAATCCTTTACGCCGCGAAAACTACTATAAGCTCCATCGTCAGCCATCTTGAATAAGTAACCAGTGACGACTTCCGGAAAGAAGAGGGGGATTCCTGGCATAAACTAAACGTCATGTGAATGGTTTGTAGCGAAAATCCTTTTACCGGGAACTTCCCGGGATGTTTTATTGCACGTATGAACGGGGCTTTAATGTCCGTGCTTAGAGAATTAACTGTATTTCTTGTCTACTTCATATCGATATAACCAATATCTGTCAGCAATAGACGAATGTCTAATTGCTTGTGCGTAATTAATTGATAAATCCTTAGAGGTTCCGAAAATTATTGCCTGAAACTCTTCTGATATCATATCAGAAGTATGTTCGGGTATAAGCAGCACCTCCTGGAGACAGAAGGCTGCCAAGTTCATCTGTAACGTCATTAAGTGTACCTAGCAAGTTTTCCACATTTCGAGAACTACAGAATATTATTTCGTTTTTCCTACTTTGGCGTAGAATCTTCCTAATTGGCTCACAAATACCCCATGGTGATTGAATATTTGGCATAGAAATATCGCCTTTTCTGAGCCCGATAATTTCTTTTCCGCACAACGATGTTGGCACGAGCAGGGAATTTTTTCTCCCCTAAATATTCTGAGAGGGAAAATGGACTACTTGCTGACGTCATGAGCAGCGTGCGGAGGCCGTCTATTTATGATTTATTCCGATTTGCTGAGTTTTCATGACAAGGGGATAGTGGGAATTCGGATGATGCTTACGTCATCAACCACCTTTAAGAAGACATGAAATATTCTTAATGACATCTTATTCGGTGCGCCAAAAACGGGAAAAAACCTTTCGATAGTTATTGGGCACCTGAACTAACATTCCCCACATTGATAAGTCCCTTATAGAGCCACTTTAGTGATGTCTAAATGTTTCACGGATCCTTCAAGTGCTCTGGGAATGTGTCCGGACCGCTCAAGTGTTCTGGAACTCTGCCACACAACACTCAAGTGATTCGTAATTATGCCACGGGTTACTTAAGTAATCTGAGAATGGTGATCTACATCTGGTGATGTAGAATCGCACTGGGGGCCGCTTGAGTGGTCTTAAACTGTGCCACGTGTCACTCAAGGGATCTCTAAATGTGTCACGGTTAAGTGTTTTGGAACTGTGTCCTACCCGCGACACAGTTCTGCGACACACGGTAACTTACGTGATGTTTGAATGTGAAAGTGATGTTTGAGGCCTACTTCAGTGATCTGAAAACGTGCCACGGGCCACTTAAATGCTCTGTAATTGTGCCACGGGTCATTTAAACGATTTGTAAATGTGCCCCTTAGTTCATTTTCACGAAATTGGGTTCGAGGGGGGGGGGGGAAAGCCTCATCAGATAACCTTCAGGGCCACAATTTGTCAGCGGGTCAAGGGTTTACCATATATGGCTTAAAGGGTGGGTCGCAATAAATTTTTTAAAGAGAAATTTTGAGGTATTACTCTTCAAATAGCATTGAAATTAACAGAAATTGATTATAATAACATTTAAAGGTATTTTGTTACGAAATTTAAATTTTTTTTAAAAATATTTTTACATTAAAATTTTTTTTTTGTCTGGGGCAGGTGCAAGAGCCCCCTATGGCCCCCTCCCACGTACTTTTCTGATCCCACCAATATGCGTTAACAGGTAGGGGGCAGTGTGACGAAATTTTGCTGACGGGGGGGGGGCGAGGGGGTCACAAATGGCTAAAAATTTGCTGGCGCAATACTTGAACGGCCCCTAATCATATGGTCATCTTCGTAAAAAGTTCCAGTAAATTGAAACACAACTTCATTTTTCTTCCGAAAACTTTTATAGGTATTTTTTATCAACAAAAATTTCAAATTTTAAGGTTAACTTCGGAGAGTTTTACACTGTCGTATAGTACTACAGCGAAACTCCTATACAGGATGTTTCAAGTTTGTTCGTAGGTCGGTCTATCTCTGAAACCGTTCACTTTAGAAGTATAAAACTTCCTATTGTAATAGTTTTCAAATGAATGTTGTTTCTTAAAATTTCGTAATTTTTCAGGGATCGTATACGTATAAAAATTTACTTTTTGTGCACAGTCTCAGTATGCTTAAACTTCCAATTAATAAAATTTAGATCGAGCTCCAAAAATTCATTCGCAATGTATTCCATATTTTTAAATGTTATAATTATGGTCAAAAAATTCGGCATTTGAATTTTTCAGCATTTATCGCGAGTGATTCAGGATGTAGTTCACGAATTGCGAAAACGTTAATTAAATTCAAAGTGTGAAAACCCTGTACAAAAAAAAAAAAAATGTGCCTTGAAGTTGAAACCAGAAACGTTTCGTGGAATTTGATTCCATCTGCCGAAAAGACATTTACAATACGTTGTAATTATTATTTTTTTTCATTTAACTTTTTGTTCCTCAAAAGGTTGAATAATTATTTAATAACGATATTTGTTTTGATTTCCCAATAATCGGTCGAGAGGAGTGGAAAGTATCCGCGAAGCAGTAAGCTATAAAAATCTTTTAAATGCGTAACGCAATAATGTTAATAAAATAAGAAATAGTTTAGTTGATTCCATTTGTGTACAGTCCCTCAAAATGGAAATTCTCAAGCTAATACGAAAACACGCCGATAGCGATGAGTCGCCAAAACATTAAGATTTTTCATCTTCAACATCCCGATGAATATATTAGATTTGAAAATATAGAATTTTTTGCAAAAAAAATGACTTTTCAAAACAGGTTCCATAGTTCACTAGTTGGAAGTTTCAACACGAAGAGGGGGGGTCAGAGGACTGTATAAAAAGTCAGTTCTTTTTTATTTCTTTATGCATGCAATCCCTCAAAAATTAAAATATTCTAATAAATCGCATCTCATTTGAAAACTTTTTCGTAAATGGAGTTATACGTACTTCGAAAGTCAACAGTAGCAGAGACAGTCATATGCACGAACAATTTGAAACACCCTTTACAACGATGCTCAAGGGGCCGTAGGAACGTATCGTTATAGATTGAATGTATTAAAACTTTGAAAAATGCATTGGGGCGAATATCGTCATATATATAACAATTTATATAATTATAACCGACGTGGGGTGGAGGTGCGTCTCTTTTGGAGGTGGTGGAATATTCCTAGACACTTGATGTAGGAGGAGTTTCCAATTAACGCACGAAACAACTTAACGAAGAAGACTTCATTTCAAAGCACACTCAAAACACACCACCTTCCAGAACGGAAGGTACATTCCAATTCACGCTCTCTTCTCTTGGAAGATAGATTTTCGCTTCTCGCCTTCTTTTAACAACGTATAAACAAATAAAACACATTATGTGGCATAAAGCCACAGAGAGTTAGTAAAAATGTCGATACTGAATAAAATAGATTCGTTACATAATAATAATTTATATAATAATTTAAAACAATTAGCATTATTTATGTGTTTCGTTGTACTTCAAAGAATGAATTTATTCATACCTCTATTTTAGATCCTATTATTCCATTTTGTGACCCTTTAAATGAGAATATTTTCCGAGGAGAAAAATCTCTTATTCTGCCCACAAAGGTAATGTGAAAACCCCTTCCGATTTACAAACAAGTTCCGTACTGAACATGACTTTACGGGATTTTAAGTGCTCTAAAAGCCTCCAGCACAGTGCAACTCCAAGGGTGTGTAACAAACCAATATATTTTCCGAAGTGAAAACGCATAGAAAACAGCAATCGAAAGAGTAATTTCCAGCCCATGTTTATTTGCTAAAAGTGCGTCACTATCGATTTGATATTACCAAAAAAAGTTATCAACTTACTACTGATTTACATGCTACTTAACCTAGAAAATCCTAACGCATCCGTACATGCTGGAATGTGCGTTATGGGTGTATGCTGTGTCACCTCACACAAGTTTTGTGGCGTCACAGTGCCAGCTCCTGATTGGCTGAATGAACGCCAGGATCTCTGCCACCGGACTTATCCCGTTGCCGAGATCTCTTCCAGCCCAGCTTCGTGCAGAGTCTGGAAGAAAGAGTGCACCTAACAGTCTGAGTGTGTGCTAGTGTTGTGTCTGATATTTCAGTGCTGCCATCTATACTTCAAATTATGAGTGAAGTGTAATGATTGAATACTTGTAACGTTGTAGGCCTGTTGCTCTCTGTGGCGAGATTTTAATGGGGAGATCGGCTCGCATTCACGCCTTGAAGTTGGGAACCACAGAAAACCAAATTCAGCTGACCACCACTGTGGTGCCGGTGGGATACGAACCCGGATCCTCGCGATGCGAGTCCGTCACTATGACCACTCGACCACCACAACTCCTGATTGGCTGTGCTGTCATATCGAACGCAATTTCTTTTATTTTAAACAAATTTTTATTCAATTACATTGATGTCGGGTTATTTTATCATGTGTGCAAGATGTTTTCATGCAGTTTTAAACTTTATTTGACATCAGCCACCTCGTTGGGCATTTTGCCTGTTGTGGCGTTGTATTTGTATTTGTATCATTTATATTATATTGACATTTATAGTATTAACAAATTTCTCGAAAATTCGTGAATCTAGTCATGTTAAACCTTATGTTTTCTAGGTCAGTGGTGCGCAAACTTTGTGAAGCGCGACCCCCGTTCCGATTCCCCCTTTTCATTCGGACACCCCTGCACAGGCTGACCATATGTCCGGTTTTCCGGGACATTCCAATTTTTTTCAATTTAAAATTTATTTATAATTTGTGTGAGTACGTTATATGACATTATTGGCAACCAGGGAGACGAATGTCCCACACTGGTTGTTGCAATGAATAGGTTTATAAAATACAGTTCAGTGATATTTTTTCAGATATATGGTGGGAAAAAAATTCAAAGATAGTAGTCACAAACAAAAATAGTATAATTAACAAAAAACAAATTAAATATGTTGAAAATCGCAATATAAATAATAAAGGGTATTCTCGTGCAACGGTGGAAATGATATAAAAATTACATAAGACTAATATCAACATGAATTCTTAATATAGACTTAATATTGACCCATATGCAAAAGAAAAAATTATAATAATAAAAACATGTTGATGAAATACATGATAAATATGGAGCCAGCACATGAATTTGTACAGCATTATGGAAGGTGATTTAAAGATACGATTTAATTAAGCATAATGTTACAGAATGAAATCAGAAATGAGACTCAATGTTAGTGAGTTCGAGCAGATAAAAGTTTGAGGCGTTTTTTTTTAAAGGGAGTAAATGCAGCAGTGGCAGTGATTTCTCTGGGTAGATTATTATAGAATTTCGGAATCAGAAAGCAAAAGTGCTTTTTAAGAATATTTTTATGAACCAATCACAATGAGTAGATGGCATTTAGACGAGCAGAAGTACGTGATACGTTAAAAAGTAAGGAGTATTGCTTTTTTTATTATTAATAATAATTTATAAAAATAGATGTAACGCACTGGGGGAATTTTAAATCGATGAAATTGATCAAATAGAGGTGTAACATAATCATTAGTGGTACAAATAAATACAAATACAACGGAACAACAGGCGAAACGCCCAACGAGGTGGCTGAGAAAAAGATGCCCATAAAAAGCTTTTGCATCTGATAGCTTTTTTTTGGAGAGAAATAATAGTCTTAATAGAAAATCGATATAATCTCCTCCCAAAACTGAGAGACCATACATTAAATATGAATGAAACACTGAATAATAGAATGTTATGAGAAAGTGGTTATCAACGTACGGTTTCAGATGATAGAGCTTATATAAAATGAAACGGAGCCGAGTTTGAAGGTATTGAATATGCGAATGGTATTTCAAATTTTGGTCAATACGAATGCCAATGTGCTGTCCTGGAAGCACTTTTCGGAACGCTTGTTTCGATTTTAACTAGGCGATATTGATTTCTAAACATATTCATTTTTCCCATTATCATATAAATATTTACTTTGCTTTTTGATGTACTTTGTGTCCCTTATGTATGAGGGAAGTGCAGCGAGGTATTCTCGTATACACGGTGATTAAGAAAGAATCATCCCATTTCGAAATGATTCTTCCTTGAAACCGACCATTAACAAAAATCGTTTTTTTAATCGTTGGAACTTTTTATTTTGGAGAATCTCTCACGCCCCCCCCCCCCCTAATTAATTGGTCGTGACCTACGGTTGGCATACCACTGTTTTAGGGATGAAAAATAGGTGGAAAAGTAATTGCATATAAAGGCAAGTTCAAATTCTATCCTACATACGTATTCCCGTAATTACCGATTCATTACGAGCAATAAGAAATCCAAGAAACTCGGATAACTCTTCGTACGAACGATTACGTCCAACGTGTTAAAATGATTCTTACAAAAGGATCATGTTATTTTAAAATTATTACCTTTATGTTAAGTCAAAATTGTACTAATAATTGACAGCGTTATTTATTTTTCTATATTAGAATTTATTTTTAATTCATGTACCATGTTATCGGAGTGAAGTACATACATATATACACACATACATATTATGCACGTGTCCGGAAAATTCACCGCCAGCAATTCACCGACAACAATTCACCGCCGGAAAATTCACCGACCAACAATTCACCGCTAGGAAAATTAACCGACCAACAATTCACCGCTAGGAAAATTCACCGACCAACAATTCACCGCCATGCAATTCACCACTAGGAAAATTCACCGACTAGCAATTCACCGACAACAGTTCAATGCGAGGGAGTGAGCGATTGAGTTACTGAGTGAGTGAGTGACCCAGTGAGTCAGTGATTGAGTGACCGAGTCAGTGATTGAGTGACTGAGTCAGTGATTGAGCGACCGAGTGAGTAAGTGATTGAGTGACCGAGTGAGTGGCCGGGTGAGTGAGTGACTCAGTGAGTGGCCGGGTGAGTGAGTGACCCAGTGAGTGACTGAGTGACCGAGTGAGTGAGTGACCGAGTAAGTAAGTGATTGAGTTACCGAGTGATTGAGTGACCGAGTGAGTGAGTGACCCAGTGAGTGACCGAGTAAGTAAGTGATTGAGTGACCGAGTGAGTAAGTGATTGAGCGGGTGAGTGAGTAAGTGATTGAGCGGGTGAGTGAGTGACCCAGTGAGTGACTGAGTGACCGAGTAAGTAAGTGATTGAGTTACCGAGTGATTGAGTGACCGAGTGAGTGAGTGACCCAGTGAGTGACCGAGTAAGTAAGTGATTGAGCGGGTGAGTGAGTGACCCAGTGAGTGACCGAGTACGTAAGTGATTGAGTGACCGAGTGAGTAAGTGATTGAGCGGGTGAGTGAGTGACCCAGTGAGTGACCGAGTAAGTAAATGATTGACTGACCGAGTGAGTAAGTGATTGAGCGGGTGAGTGAGTGACCCAGTGAGTGACTGAGTGACAGAGTAAGTAAGTGATTGAGTGACCGAGTGAGTGAGTGACTGAGTAAGTAAGTGATTGAGTGAGTGACCCAGTGAGTGACTGAGTGACGAGTAAGTAAGTGATTGAGTGACCGAGTGAGTAAGTGATTGAGCGGGTGAGTGAGTGACCGAGTGAGTAAGTGGTTGATCGAGTCAGTGATTGAGCGAGCGAGTAAATTGGTTAGTGAGTGAGGGAGTGAGTGAATTGGTAAGTGAGGGAGTAAGTGAATGGTCAGTAAGTGAGTGAGAGAGTGAGTGAATTGGTTAGTTAGTTAGTTTTTAACGTAGTAGTGTCACAAATGATTAAAAAATCCGATTGTTCCGAAAACGTATTTATGATGAAGTGTAGATTTGAAGACACTTGGATCGGGCGTCCTCTTCGTCGTGGTGGTCGTCGTCAGCCGCGCTTTGACATTTGGAACTGCTTTCATGGAACGCGTAACGATTTCCCTAATACCAACAATTCTATAGAAGGATGGCATCGAGCGTTCCAACAGCAATTATCTGCTCACCACCCAGATACATGGAAGTTCATCGGTGCCATAAAAAGAGAACAGAGTTTCAATGAAGTTCGGATGGAGCAAATTGTAAGTGGACAAAACCATAGAAAGAAATACCGGGATTCTGCGCAGAGATTAAAGAATTTAGTTGATAAGTATCATCAAGGATGTGACATTAAAGACTATTTCAGAGGTATAGCTCATAATGTATAATTTTAATTATGATATCAATATTTGTGAGAAATGAATATTTTTCTCCCGTTTTTCCTTACATTTGCGTGTTATCTGTTTTTCTAGATTAGTAAATTGGAACCCTTTAATTATAAATATGTAAGGAAGGAAATCATGTCGAAAATTGTTAAATAAGTACTGTATGTTTTGAATGAAAATTTTGTCAGATATTACTAATTAAATATTGTAGGTTTTGATTGAAAATTACCAATTAAATATGTATGTAATGAAAACTGTGTGAAAATTATCCTTCTAAAATACTCCTCTAACATTGCCCAAAAAGAATGCCATGTTTTGTATCGTTTTTTGAAGCTGTGGTTCCGTGAGTTTCAGTTTTCGAAAATGTTATTTGTCACCCAAGAGGTTTTTATGTCCAAGAATTGGATGTTTAAAACGAGATAATTTCATACGATTTTTGAGCTCACGCATATAATTTTAAACAATATGAGGCTATGGCTTTCTTTTACCAGTTTTGCTGATTGAGAAAATTAAACTTATCTTTATATTCACTTTATTTCATTAATTTGTTTTCCAGCATCAGTAGTAGGACATAATTATATGGCCTCTACAAAACGAACTGCGTCGTAGTGAACTAATATGAGGTGGGGATCATACATAATCACCGGTAAATGTTAGAAAATAACTAAAAGAGCTGTAGAACAATATTCTAAAAGTGAAAGCAATACAGCCAGACTCGGTTATAACGCCGAAATCTCGCGAAATCTTCGATGTCGTTATAACCGAGTTTAACTGTATTTAAAATACTGGTTTTAATAGGTGTGGCATCATCAACAACCAATTTCAATCCACTGCTGGATGTAGGTGTTCTCCTTAGATTTCCCCTCAAACGAAATGCGATATTTTATGAAATTTTCGAAACTTCTATATGGTAATATTGCAACAAAAAATTTAACAACAAATTCAAGAAAACTTCGACTATAAACGAGTAAAACCGTGACATTTTTCAAAAAGTCTGGATGGAGAAGAAAAAACAGAAAAATCGAACTGTCACGGAAAATACGAGACAAAATGCAGGACATGTGGTCACCGATGCTTAGACTAGATTTTCAAAGATTTTTAAAATCACCCCTACCAACAGCGAGCTCTAAATCCACCACCCCCGTCTTCAACATATAGGCTTGTGTCATCTGCGAATGAAATTATTTTACCGTTCTACTTAATTTTACATAAATCATTAATATAAACTAGAAATAATTATGACCCAAGGGCCGATCCTTGTGGGACTCCTTTCATTATATTTCAAATGTGCTGATTTTACCATTTATTATGGCAGCTTGTTTCCTATTGTAGTAATATGTTTTAAACCAATATAGTACATTGCCTGCTGAGAAGTGTTTTTATTTGTTAGAATATTTAAATCAACATAATCGAATGTTCGTTTTAAGTCTAAGACTGTAAGTCAAATGTCAAAATTCAACCCTCCTAATAAAGGGGGGGGGGGGTTCAAAGGTTATATGGAGTAATCATCACTGAGCCGAAACCCCTGAAGCCATAAATATGAAATTTAGTAAGCATTATATTTTATTACCAGTTGTTATCCGCGGCTTCGCTCGCGTGGATTTTGCAATCTCGAAATTACTCTCACTCATAACCCCCATGGGTGATGAACTTTCAGAAATCCTGTCTTAGTAAATCCTGTTAGTATGTACATTATAAAATATAAAACTAACTAAATTTCATATTTATGGCTTAAGCGACTTCGGCTCAGTGCTGATTGCTCCATATAACTTTTGAAACCCCCCTTAGGGGGGTTGAATTTGGAAAAATCCCTTCTCAATGAGTCTATATTACAATATTGATCTAATGTCATATTTATAGCTTCAGCTGTTTCGGCTCGGCATGATTTCAACGTTGACCCCCCCCCCCCCTTATAACGCCCTTAGGTTGTCGAATATGGAAAAACCATTTCTTAGTGAATAGTGAGTCTTTACGTCGTGAAAAAAACTATTCACAAAATTTGATATTTACAGCTTCAGCGGTTTTGGCTCGGCGATGATGAATCAGTCAGGACATGGTATTTTATATACAGTACTAGGGGGCTCTGCCCCCCTACCACCTTTGGCGGCCAACCCCCCTTTTCTCTTCATAACATATCTTGTTTATTTCGTTTCACTTCATCAGCGTGCTATGGAAAGGGACACGTGAAAGCACCAGCTTACAGAAGAAGCGAATTTTATAATAATAAAGCAACAAAAAACAAACGTGATTCATCAAGTAACCCCAGAAAACTTCCCCATGGGGGGTCCCCAAACTCCAATTCGTTGAATTGTAGTGGGGGCCCTGACTGGGTTTATCTCGGGCTACCGATGTGTTGCAAATTTTACAATGTTAAACAACAAAAATCAATGAGATTCATCCAGGGACACCCGAAATGAAACCTGTCAACTTTTCCCATGGGGCCCCGACCTGAAGGCTTGTCGGACATACCCCCTGTGAGTGGCCACGAAAATTTTTAATTTTTATCAATTTAAAAACGAATAAATCCAGGGCCCACATCCAGTAACGGGGATCCAATACGCAGATATTTAGTGGGGCACCCAGACACTGGATTTATCTCGGGCTTCCGCTGTTGAAAATTCTACAATGTTAAACGACAGAAAAGAATGAGATTCATCCAGTGCCCCCAAAATGAAACGAGACCCCTGACTCGGAAGCCAATCGGGCATCCCCCTGTGAGGGCCACTGCAAATATTCATTTTACCAACGAATAAAATCCAGCCCCCCCCCCGCAATTACCCTTGACTGAATTCGCAAATTTTATGGGGTCCCAGACTGGATATACCTTGGGCTTCCACTATCGCAAGGACCCCTGGAAATGAAACCTTTTAACTTCCCCATGAAGGTATATGTGCAATCCCCCGGGTACCCCGACCCTGTATGTTGGGAGCACTGGTGACATATGTATATTTTACGTATACATACCTCTCGGCATGATCCCCACGAGGGCAGGGCTGACAGGGGCCGGAACGTTTCTTATCGCTTTTTGATATTTTCACACTATAAATTAAGCACAGAGGGGCCCGTGAAAAAGCTGGTTTGGGGGCCCGCCATCTATTTCAGCTTAGGGGACCTGCTGTAGGATGTGGGAAACTCTGGGTACATGCACATTACTTGGTCCCGATGTGTCAAATGGGTCCCGATATATGCAAGAGTTAAATGAAAACTTGATCCCAAAATCGTAACCGACTTCCGTAACACAAAAACGTAACAGATTTCCATCACTCAAAAAACGTCACCGACTCCCGTAATAAAAAAATCGTCACTAATTTCCGTTGCATAGGAAGTATATATGTACGTATATAGTAAATATACAGTACATGTAGATACGCACTAAGGCGGGATTCCTGAAAGTTCATCACGTGAAATCGCGGGTAACAGCTAGTTCAGCAGAAAAAAAATCCATTGGTTACTGATGATCAGCGATGTTTTTTATAACATCAAAGTGATAACAGGACATGTTTTTAAGCATTTTTAGGGGGTTGATTTATCGCGTATCCACTTACTTTATTATCTTTTAATTCTGTTATTATCCCTTTTAACATTTCATTAGAAGTTTCTGAGTAAAACAGAGTTAATGGAATTTTGTTGAATATACTATCTTATATTGGGCAACAGCAATTTGTAATTTATACAAATACAAGGCCACAACAGGCAAAACGCCCAGCGAGGTGGCTGAGAAAAAGATGCCCACAATAAATATGGATGTCATATATTTCAAAAATACAGCAACCCGAATCCGTATCATCTGAATTTCTTCTCATAAAGTCATTATTTAAACTTTCCGCCATATCCTTAGGACATGGCACTTACTCACTCAATAGATCACTCACTCACTAGATCGCTCACTCACTTAGCAGCTCGCTCACTCACTCACGGACTGACTTACTCGCTCATTGAATGAGTAACCCACTCGCTCATTGAATCAGTAACCCACTCGCTCACTGAATCACTTACTCACTCGGTCACTCAGTCACTCACTGGGTCACTCACTCACTCACTCAGTAACTCAATCGCTCATTCCCTCGCTAACTGACTCGCATCGAACTGTCGTCGGTGAATTGTTGGTCGGTGAATTTTCCTAGTGGTGAATTGCATGGCGGTGAATTGTTGGTCGGTGAATTTTCCTAGCGGTGAATTGCATGGCGGTGAATTGTTGGTCGGTGAATTTTCCTAGCGGTGAATAGCATGGCGGTGAATTGTTGGTCGGTGAATTTTCCTAGCGGTGAAGTGCATGGCGGTGAATTGTTGTCGGTGAATTTTCCGGCGGTGAATTGTTGGCGGTGAATTTTCCGTAAACCATTATGCATTCCTATCATCCTCTGAGAGAGTTTTTAAATTTATCGGAAGATGGCGATGTTAGAATTGAAATTTTTCTAATGGAATTTTTTTTTACAAGAAATTACTGTTATTAATCAATTTTTTCCCACAAAAAGAATAGAACTTGGTTGAAAGATTTCACTTGTGTATGGATTGAATGAAATAAATTTCATCGATTATTATCGATATTTGCAATATGCACATTTTTAGTTGTTTTAGCTAGTTTGCTAAATGCCGGGAAAAGAATTTTACATTTATTTATTGCACTGTTCACTGATTTTGTTCTCGAAGCTATTTCAGTGATTTTGGGATAATTTTGAGGTGTGATTTTTCGAATCTAGTTTTGTCAGATTGGCTCTAGTTGGTGAGATAAAGGGAAAATTAAATTTCAATGGTAACACATAAGCCTACAAATCACATTGAAAATGTCCGTTATAAATAATATACAAGTGATCATTGGCAAAAATATTTCAGTGATTTTAGAGTAATTTTGAGACGCTGATTTCGAATTTCTGGAATTCGTTTTACCGAATTGGCTATCGTTTTTGAGATAATTAATTCCCTCCTCCAATGGGATTTGTGTATGCTGCTTATGTATTATTGAAATTATGTACAGTACCATCGAAATTTAATTTTCTCTTTATCTCAAAAACTAGAACCAATATGACAAAACCTATCCCAGATTTAGAATCAGTGCTTCAGAATGACTGTAAAATCATTGAAATATCAAAGTGTCATCTCTAGGCTTTGGCAACGATTCCAAGATAACGGAAATGTCAGTAGACGTTACAGTAAAGGTCGCTCCCGAGTTACAACGCCGAATGAAGACCGGTATTTGGCAGTAACTGCCAAAAGAAGCAGACGGAGCACAGCATCCGACCTGTCTCGTCAGCTACCTGCAGCCACGGGTACCACAGTTTCAAGGCAAACCGTGTACAGACGTTTGGGAGATATTGGTCTATATGCTCGCAGGCCTGTCAGATGTGTTCCGCTCACGGCAACTCACTGTCGGCAGCGATTAGCCTGGAGTAGAGAACATGCAATGTGGACATCGTCACAGTGGGCTTGTGTTATTTTTTCCGACGAGTCCAGGTTTAGCTTGCAGTCTGATTCACGTCGGACTTTCATATGGAGAACGCCAGGTACCCGTTACCACCAAGACAACATCATTGAACGACACCGTTACGGTGGTGCAGCATTGCTCGTTTGGGGTGGAATTATACTGGGTTCCAGAACAGATCTGCATGTTCAAGCAGGAACCATGAAAGCCCAAATTTATCGGGACATCATTCTGGAACAACATGTACGTTTGTTTAGGGGTGCCATGGGAGCAGAATTTGTGTTTATGGATGACAACGCCCGTCCTCACCGAGCAAACATCGTAAACGAATGCCTTGAATCTGAGGATATAACCCGTATGGAATGGCCAGCATTCTCACCTGACTTGAGCATGTGTGGGACATGCTTGGCCGACGAGTTGCAGCCCGTCAATCACCTCCTACACGTGTACCGGAACTTCGGAGAGCATTGCTTGCTGAGTGGAGTGATCTTCCCCAAGATCAGATCGATAATTTGATACTCAGCATGCCTAGGCGTTGTACGGACTGTATTTCATCGCATGGGAGACATGCAATGTATTAACCATCATACCAACCATGTAATAGTAAGTTTTTGTAAAGGAGATATTTTTTACAATTGCTCCAGGGAGCAAAAATCGTAGTTTTTATGAATGGTATCATACATACACCATCGTTTTTGTTCTTTATCTTTTGTTTAATAAATGGGCTTTATGAATAAGTAACGTTTGTTTTGTTTCTGAACCTTTATTTGCCGGAGCTGGAATTAGCCTTCATTTATGGACATGAGTGCATATTTGCCAATGGTTAACTGTATTTATTCATATATAACGTACAGTTTCAATGTGATTTGTACGCTTCTTATTTAGTGCCATTGAAATTTGATTTCCACATCATCTCAAATACCAAAGCCAGATTCGGAATCAGCAGCCTCAATATACCCTGAAACCATTAAAATTCCCTTAAGAACATGGAAAAAAACATTTTTGTTGAGAAGTATTATCATCCCAGATCGAAGACGGGACCTGGCAGAAGCAAGGTTCCATCTTTGAACGATCAAGGATGGAACCAAGTCAGTTTCAGCCACTCTGTTTTTAATTTTGTAGCGGAGTATGGACGTGAGTTTGAAAACGATGAATCAAGATTTAAGATTTCTTGCATGCATCTTAGGCAGGAGCTGCTTAAGGCAATGCAGGGCGTATGATCAATTTATACAAAATAAGTTTGTTGTTGATGGGAAGTGAAAAGGCCGTATTACGCACGCAAATTTCGCTAATGGCCAGTCTGGCTTGTTTGGCTTTATTAATAACTTCAGAACAGTGATGGGAGAACGAAAGACGTTTATCGAGAATTACACCAAGGTATTGATGTGTATCAGGTAGATCAATGATGTTTAGTCTCAATCGGACCAAACTTCGAAGACACCGCTCTCCTACTTCTTGGGCCATCTCTTGAAGATTTGATAAGGCTTTCTTTGCATTTTATTTGTACAAATTATGGCACTATCATTAGCATGAGTAGCAGTAATTCCTTTTGGTGCCACTGGAAAATAATGCATGCACAAATAACGAAGTAGAGGGCCAAAGACACTGCCCTGAGAAATTGAGATGAGGAATTAGATGTAGAGTAAGGTTTATGTGGACTTGAAAATATGCGAATCGAGACATTTTTGGGCAAATTTAATGATACAGAAAGATAAGTTCAGGCTTATATATCAAACCATCATGCCAAATTTTGTTAAAAGTCCATTGAAACAGCTTTACAAGTGAAAGACGTTGAGATAAAGTAGGGAGCATATAAAACACAAATCAACAGTCAATTAAAGAACTCCTACCTCACGTTCGACAGCTTTTTATTTTGCGAAATCCATCTCCCCATGCCTCCACAGTCTGTATATGAAATTTGATTTAATTTTGTTCACTAGTTTTAGCTGCAGATGGTTCAAAGCAGATAAAGTTATTTTGTGGTCACCCTGTAGTTTTCAGTTGATGTACCAGAATCGAAAGACGTGTTAGTTAAAAATTAGCTCATTTGTTTTTTTTTTCTTTGCCACACAGGTACCACCAGCACACGTGGAATCAAGATGGCTCCAAGACACAGGAATTTCCGAAATTTTCCGAAAAAATTTCCGAAAAAACAGGAATTCCGAAAACTCTGAACGTTTTCAGCGCATCGACCTCTAGCTGTCAAACATGGAAATAATATATACAGTCGATCCCGCTTATAACGTTCCCACTAAGAACGTTTTCTCTCTCAGTACGCGACTCATGTTGTTGGTCCGAACTACAATTCATTATCATTAAAATTTCCCGTTTAAAGTATTTTCCCGCTTGCAACGTTTATCCACGATGTATTTTTTCAAGAAACGTTATAAGTAGGATCCACTGTATATATATGTTTTTCAAAATTGGGTGTGGATTGTAGGTTCCGATTTCATTAGCCCCAGTGTATATCAAAATGTCCGCAGTGCGAGAAAAACTGTCAATTTCTCAAAATCGAAAGAACTAGTAAAAAGTTCGTATATAATGTATTTCATGATTATTTTTTAGATTTTTGGCGTCGATAACTAACAAACAGTTCAAACAAAAGGTACTCGGAGAGTTAAAAATATCAAAATTTCCCGAGCTGATTATGTTACGGTCTCATTATCGGGCATTCACTGGGTGAAAATATTTCAAGAGCGTTCACGTTTCAATCTCTCATTTCGCTCTCTGGGAGACTTTCGACTGCCGAAAAGGGTTCATGGCTCTTATATTGGTTCCACTACTGCTTAAAAATGGTATAATGATCCGGACATATTGAATATAATACAATATATACTATATTTATTCAGATCCCCTAATAAGCGACAAGTTTCTGTCAATTCAAATCCTCGTTAGAGCGTCAGCGTAGAATATTAAACAAAATATCTAGAAGCAACTATTATCTATTAAAATGAACAGGTATCTGAAGATCTAGAAGCGGGATACGTATGTGGTTGAAATGTCTTTTCCTGGGAAGTTATCCCATTAAAAAAATTAATCCAACGTCTTTACCATGTCTGTGCCGTTTGCGAATCTCGATGTTGCCAAGAACATTTTTAGCATGTACAACGAGCCCTACAGTATGGCATACCTACAATGTGGGTAATAAGAAACACTCATTTCTTTTGTTATGCTTTCCGTACTATGAGGTCTGGTTCTAAAGTGACCACGTCATCCGCGAAAGTGCTGGACCTGTACATCCACTGGTACACGATTGTACATCACTGGTCAGTACGTCAGCGAATGCAGTACATGTTGTTTGTAAACATACCTGTATATTAAAAAAATAATATGCACTATTTTAAATGAGAAATGTGATGTGATTTTCTCCATGAAACATCTTATAATAATTTATTTTGCACTCTCAAATGAGCAAAATCATTGATAATGTCATAAAATCTGATTGCTGACCACAATATCCACAATAAAGCTAAAGAGATGGCAGTTTTTATTGCAAAAGACTTGAGTGAAGTGATTATTTTATCGTTTTTAATAAGAGCAAATTACTTTCCTCAGAACAGTTTGATATTGGTGGTGTTGTCTATGATGATACAATGCTGTCTCAACACATTTGGAGAAACGTCTCTTCTAAACCTCTAGCGTTATTTGTGGCATTATTAGTTCACCAACCTGAGCCAAGGTTGAAAACTGCTGTAGTTCGTCTGAAAAGGTGTTTGCAAGATCAGATGCATAAAGTTTTGCACTTCGCAAATGTACAGAATTTTCATGAAGATTTGTGGATTTCACGTTGACAAAAAATGCAAACTTTCCAGTCATCATTTCATAAGTAATTTCACGATGAAAAAGATGTGAAATTGAAGAATCGAACAAAACACTGTGACACATTATAACACATTTTTATATATTAATATTTCAATAGGCATTACACATGCTGTGTGAAGTCTAAATACTGATTGGTATAATACTGAGCTGGACAAATCACAAAAAAAAAAAAAAAAAATAGGTGCCAGAAATTTTAGGTGCCAAAACATGTTTACCCAGAGAAAAAGGTAAGCAATAATATTTATTTTGACTTTCCCTGGGTATAGTGACCCTCTTTCGTGTTGGCAGATATGCTTCTATAAACTCCAAACATTTTGCGCTGCTCCTACACAAAGGAAATTTTGTGAGAGAATACCAGTTTTTTGACTGCCATGTTGATGGGATCTCTCCGGTCTTGGTATAATATTGAAATTGATATTTAACAGGGTTTGCTAATAAAAGAAAACAAGGAAAATTCTTTGATTTTTAAAAAAATTGCAAATAAAATGTTTCAAAATTTGAGTAAAATATATAAATTGAAGAGGGGGGGGGGTTACTAAAACATGGTGGGGGAATTGGGCAAATGCCCATGTGAAAATGTGGAAACCAAACTAAAGTGGGAGAATATTTATAACTTGACCGCAGCCGCCAACTAAAGAATACAAAAGATCCAAAAAAAAAAATTCCAGGACAAAAGCTCTCACGACATATATGTAGTTATTAAAATAAAGTTTAAAAAAATCAACTTTTTAATTTTGTCATCCTGTCTTAAAAAACTCAAAAGGAGAAATCAGTTGACCGGTCTCTCCTGAGATTTTTGTCGTCCCACGTTCATTTTCTGCACACGAGGGGTAATTAGACCGGGGCCTACAATGTACTGCCGATTCCGACCGGCAGGCTTGTTTTTTATACTCATCGTGAGGTTGGTGCGCTAACCCCTCGATGGGGGACTCCCTGCGGTAGCAATTTTTTCTGCGGTCATGTCACCGTTTCTGTTGTACCCGTGTGTCAGGAAAGTTTTTTTAGAAAGTACTTTAGGCGAGTATCATATCCACCTGGGCTACCGCGCCCCACGGCGTATTTAAAGGTAAGTTGACTGACCCATGACATATTACCAGAACAGTCCGTGTCACATTTAAAGATTGCTTGAGTGATTCCCTTCCGAAACGTTTATAGAGCATTTAAAGTAACCTGTGGCACATTTCCTGATCATTAAGTAATACGTGGCACATTAAAAGATCACTTGAGTGACATGTTTACACATCAATAAAATGGCTCGCACTCTCCTAAAGGTTGATCACCTTTGCATGAACTAAGGCCAGTATAACACTATACAAGCTTTGTGAAAGTTGTTTCGAGCGAATGTAACCAATAGGCTTATTGGTTGTTTTGTCAACTAACAGACAGACAGAATTTAATTTTTCTCGTCGCTGCCCAGTCCGAGGGGACTGCCTGGCGACTTACAGACTTACATACCATTGCTGGCTATGAAGAGGGTTAAAGACAAGTTTGTGAGTGTTTGTGTTAAATATGAAGTGCTTGTAAGTATGATAGAAAGAAAAAAAAACACTAACGTACTGTCCGATAAATGTTACCATCAGAATACTACAATACACAAAAATCAGCCATCAAAATGTTACTCTATGCAATAGAGTTGATAATAGTAAAATCAATAGTAAGAAAAGAAATATTATGCGATAAATGCGAGTATTATATATTGGATACAAAAATGAAATCACTTATGTAGAATTCACCAAAATTTTACATAATGCATTAATGAGAAAATAATAATAATGAATCTAACATGCAAAAGAAATAATAGAAAAACAAATGTGTTAGCCGAGATTATGCTAATTGGTACAAAGCGAGATCAGCCAAGTACCACAATGTCACTCTATGCAATAGAGTTCATCAATGAATTCGATAGCAAGATAAAACTACGAAAATATTATGATGGATAGACAAAGTGCAGTAATACAGACTCTAACGTAATGGCTATGTCACGTGCAGCACGTTTTGAGGCCTGAGAAATTTTAGTCTTTGACGTGGGTTGTAATCGACCAGCTCTCTGAGATGCTCGTATTCTGAGTTCCTCATCCTTTCAAAGTGATCCTCTGAGATTTGTTGGATGTAGCCAGTGGCGTCGGAGCCGGGGGTGCTGTGGGCGCTCGAGCACCCACGGAAGTTTGTAGAAAGGGTCCGAGCACCCACAGAATTGATTCAAAAATCGAAATTTCCTACATGAATCTCAAGACGGGCACCCACAGGTTCGAAACACTTCCGACGCCCCTGGATGTAGCTGAGGATGGTTGGAATCTTCAGGTCTCTTCTAATGTCAGACGCCCTGATGTACTTTGGGGCACGCACAAGGGTTCTCAGTATTTTATTCTGTTGACTTTGCAGACGCTGCATGTTGGTTTTTGAAACATGATCCCATACTGAGGCGGCGTAAGTCATGATAGGTCTAATGATCGATTTAAACAATATGACTGGTTAGTCTTGCATTTGGGAATGTAATGCGCGACATCATTCCCATGGTTTGGGTAGCCTTGGTTTTTACGTGATTTATTTGAGGAACGAAGGATAATGATTAGTTTACCCTCCGTATTCACAGAGAGACTCGATTTAGACACAGCATCAAAACTTTTATTAATAATTCTTTCTTATTTTAAATATAAATATTTTTACTTTAAAATTAATTTCAACAAAATCAATTATTATTTAAGTTGCAATTCAATAAAGTAATTCTGTAGCAAATGATATTCATGAGTCAATAAAATCAGAACTTGAAGCAGAAATACGAATAATATACATAACCTTTTTTATCATCTCAACTACACTGCTCAAAACAATTAGGGGAGCAAGCAAAAAAGTGAAGAAAACTGTGCGAGACAGCCACGTATTGGCATACAATGGATAGTACACGCGTATCAATGCGCAATACAGAAAAAAGACGTAAAAAAATTTGGAATTAAGCTTTAATTCTTTAAACACGAAAAGATGATTTAGGGCAACAATTTGGTTACATGTAAACGATAAAAAAAAGTACTGTTTAGACATGATGCATGATTTTTAATAGGGCGTGTGGTCTCCTCGAACAGCTAAGACTGCTGCACACCTGTTTGCCATGGATGCGATGAGGTTATCGATCAGACTTTGGGGAATACTGTTCCATTCCTCAAGAAGTGCAATCTGCAAGTCTCGGTCAGTAACAGGCGGCCTTGGTCGCGCAGCAATGCGTCGTCCGAGCATGTTTGGGACATGGTCATTTGGGACATTCAGGTCAGGAGAGCACGCTGGCCATTCCATACGCTGCATTGTTTCAGCTTCAAGCATGTTCTCCACCAGACGAGCTCTATGCGGTCGGGCATTATCATCCTGGAAAACAAAGGAATCTCCAATGGCTCCAGCGTAAGGGATGATATGAGGTCGCAGTATCTCGTCTGCATACTTTCGGGCCGTCAAAGTGCCATTCCGAATGATATGCAGGTCCGTACGTCCGCCTATGCTGATTCCACCCCATACCATCCAACCAGCTCGTCTGTATTGTGACCTTTCACGAACGAATGCGGGGTTATTTCGAGTGCCCCTGTCCCTCCATACCAGAACACGTCGGGTGTCACACTCCAGACTGAATCGGGACTCGTCTGTAAACAGCACTTGGCTCCAATCATGTTGCTCCCGATCTCGATGTCCAGCAGCCCATCTTCTTCGGACCGCAACGGAATGCAGACCATTGGCCTACGTGGATAGAGCCCTCCCTCATGAAGCCGATTACGTACTGTTTGGCTGGACACCATTCGTCCTGTTGCCAAGAGCAACCGTCTTTGCAGCTGCGTAGCATTTTCTGTTCTGTTTCGACGGGCTGTTAACCGTACATACCGGTCATCAGTTGCTGCAGTGGCGCGTGGCCGACCTTGCCCTGGTCGACGTCTAACATTTCCTGTTTCTTGGAATCGATTCCACAGCCTTGCAACAACACTTCTGGCGACTCCATCAGCGTCCGCGACACTACGTTGTGTTTGCCCGGATTCCAGTCTGCCTATAACACGCCATGCCATGGATTCCGGTAAATCACGTTGTTGAGACATCCTCAAGTCACCTTGTCTCAAAAAAAAAATACTGCGCAATCGAATTTCCCAGTTACGGCAGTAAAACAGACGTTTCTGCAACATCCCGATTTCTGCCCTTATCTTCTTTTCCTGGTTTTTGACGTCATGAACTCTGATTTGCATATGAAGTTTTTTTCTTCCGTTTCCTGCTAGGCTTCAAATTATGGATGATTCATTTTATGTTACTTATCGGTATACATCTTTGCGTAATTTTGTTAAAACCATGTGCTCCCCTAATTGTTTTGAGCAGTGTACATAGCATATTCAGCAATAAATAAGACATTTTCAGGTGCCAAACTGACCGGCGACGTTTCTCGCTACTGGTCCGATTGTTTAATCACTGGTCTCGGACTATAAATCATTTCGAACGCTGATATATAAGAGACTGGCGTTAACATTGGAATAAAAAAAATTCTTCTATCACTGCTAAATGACATCATAAGCGGTCGCAGGAGCAACTCTCTCGATTTAGACTTGTTTCACCGAAAATTTACATTATAATATAAAAGTTTATTATAATTCATCAAAAAATTTTTGTTATACGATTGACTGACAATTTTCAAAATTGAAACATTCAAATAAATAAGTATAATACATTTTTAACATCAAAAAATGTACTAAAGTGGACTGAAACTACAACTTGTTATATTTTTTACACAAGAAGAGAACAAACAACACGAGAATCAAATAATTCCTACTATGCATATGTATGAAAATTTCTTTCGAAATATGGCACCCCTAAAAAACAGATGGCACTACGTTTTTTGAGAAAATGGTGCCTGTACTACCGAGGTTTACACGAATACAAGACCTATCCCGAAAATAAGCCGTAGCTAAAATCGTCAATGAGACGCGTTTAGTATGTCACTGCAACACATGACTGATGTATTGAACAATGTAAAATGATAATGGGTTTTATCGTTATTTATTATTAAATAAAAATATACATAAATGATGTCATTTAAATTTGTAAATGAAATAAGTTATAAAATACAAACAGAAATTAACAAAAATTAAATTTACATTAACACCAAGCAGGCTTCCTTCGACGAGAGGTGAACGCCCACGTAAATAGATGAATTTCATACTTTGGCTTTTATCAAAGAAAATTACTAATCGGCGCGCTTCTGATGATAAATTAAAAAAAACTGCATATGGCCGGTATTACACTATGAAAGTTTTAGAAAAGTTCTTTTATAAAACTTAAAAATGCAACCGATAAGCGTATTTTTTATATTCAAGCAAATATAGAATAGGCTTATTGGTTGTTTTTTTCAAGTCTCATAAAATAACTTTTCTAAAACTTTTATAGTGTAATTCTGGCCTGTGACATATTCCGGCTACCAAATGAATTCCGTTATCATATGCCGGAATTTCACTATAAAAGTTTTGTAAAAGCTCTTTGATAGAGCTTGAAAAATGCAACCAATAAGCGTATTGGTTACATTCGCTCGAATGCAACCAATAGGCTTATTATTGGTTTTTTTTTTTCAAGTTTTGTTGCAATTTTTGTGTAACCGTCATTAAAAAAGGCCTTCTAAAAGATAAAGTTAAATAAGCCCCAGCGTGATTTTTCAAGATGCTCCTAATATAAGGCCTACCCCGAAAATAAACCCTAATATATTTTTTGAAGCAAAAATTAATGTAATAACGGGTCTTATTTTCGGGGAAACAACGGTACAGTCACTCTCTGTACAGAATATACATTTAATTTCATTACCCAAAAGCGAAAACTGAACAACAATACCGCCTTAAACACATCTTGAATCAGATCGTATTTTCATTTCAAACGCATTCTTTACAGCATCTTACCACACTTATCAGAGCATGTCCTATAGGCATTCAAGTAACGTATTTCTCTGCATTAGCCGGCATTTCTCGAAACAGCGAGGAAGACCAGTATGCCAGGAATAACCGCATTTTCCGGCCGCATGCCATGAAATTCGAGTCCCAGATTTCGGAGGATTATTAAACACCTGGAATCAAAGAATTGATTGAATTGTCAAATTTCAACTTCGTCTGCTCTGTGCATTTTAGGATATTTTTGTCTCATTCGAACTACTTTGGAGGTCGTGTTCGAATTCAAATTTGCTTTTCCTGCCATACATCTTGGTTTATCGCAAATTGCTTAACATATTCCCTCTCGTAAATCAGGACCGAGAAGTATTTTTGTGTTCTTGCTCATGTTTTCAAGATTTGAATATGCAAAGCAAAAAAAATAAATAACGTCTCTACAAGTCCATATCAGGTTGACGATAATTGCATTTACCCCCTTAAACCCCGTTCACATGGGAAATAGAAAAAGCAGGTTTAAAACCTGCGTAAAGAATTTTCATCTATGCCAGCTCTTCATTTCTTTCCTTATGAAGGAAAAAAGCCGTCAAGCAGGTGCTATCACTCCCAATGCTACCGCAATATTTGCACATGTGAACGGGGTTTACATAGCAATTAGAAATGACTGAACGCACTGTCAAAATGCTATATCTTTTTTTAATTCAGCCGGTGCTAAGGGGGCCATTCAAGTATAACGTAAGCAGATTTTCAGCCATTTTTGACCCCCTCCCCCATTGTCAGCAAAACACTTACCCCCCCCCCACCCTCTGTTAGCAAAATTTCGTCAGCTTCTTAGAATATTTCCATATCTTCAAAAACGGGTGGTTGATGACGTAAGCAACCTTCAAACCCCCCTTCCCCCTTGTCATTAAAAGTCAGCAAATCCGAAACCCCCTCCCCCCCCCGATGCTGACGCAATACTTAAATGACCCCTAAGTAAGGGGTAAAGGGAGTGTAGGGAGAAGTTTTCCATTGAAAAACCAACTTTGAAAATTTTCCGGACTTGTCAGTGCTAAAACAAGAGGCTTTTATGAAGGCGAGATATCTCGTCAATGTCGTTTGGAGGGTTTAAGCAATGAATGAATGGTGAAGTTTCATCACTATTGTCTAATTCCCGGACAAAATGCACCTTTTCTTTATCTTGTCACATGAACCTAATACAATATTGTTACTACACATAGCCATGTAACATACGTTGGTGATGAAAAAAAAAAATGGATGTGGCACGTACTGGACCGTCTTACATCAGCACAGCGAACAGGGATCTCCAGATACTACGTGAATTGGCCTACCAAAGTCCGAATAAACACTAGTTATTTTTGAAATACAAATACAAAGGCCACAATAGAGAGAACCAGGGACCCGCTACCTACCCTCCAATGTCCGCGAAATCGACCATTATGGCGGAGGAGGTTTAATGGTCCGGGCAGGCATCATGTTGGATGGCCGCACACCTCTCCATGTCTTTAAAAGAGGCACTGTGACTGGTGTGAGGTATAGGGGATCTTGGAGCCCTATGTTCTACTTTTCAGGGGTGCAGTTGGCCCTGAGTTCATTTTAATGGACGATAACGCGAGGCCACATGGAGCTCTTCTGCTCGACGATTTTCTAGAGAGTGAGGATATTCGCCGGATGGATTGGCCAGCCAGATCTCCAGATCTTAACCCTATAGAGCATGTCTGGGACGCTCTGGGGAGGGCAATTGCAACTCGCAACCCCCACTCCGGGAACCATCCAGGGAATGAAAACAGCGTTGCTGAACGAGTGGGACCAGTTGCCACAGGAAATGATAAACTGCCTTATTTCAAGTATGAAATCACGCTGCGAGATCTGTATATCTGTAAGAGGGGACCATACCCTCATTAACCCATCTATTAACCAATTTTTTTGTTTATTCTGCAACCGCTGTTTCATACCTTCCGACTCCAACGAGTGTTACGCACGATCGTGCGTGTGTATTACAATTATTGAATGGTTATTTGTTTTGTATTGTATCAATGTATGTACATATCAAATTTCATTAAAATCGGTACAGTAGTTCTAGAGATAATCGATCAAGTCTGCAAATTCTCTTAATTTCTTACACCAGTGTATATCAAAAACACAGCAACAGAATAAGGGCAATAAAAAACGAAAACAATATGATAAAATATAAATATACTGCTCATAAAAGTCATTGTTGTCTCATTCTAAGTATGGATAGAGCTTCTCGATTTATCCCAAAATATTTATCGTATTTTTTTTTAAATGTGTCAATTGTGTTACAAAAAATTCACAACCCCCGGAGGTAAACTATTCCTGTTATTCGCAAACCTATTGGAGAAAAACTCCGGTGAGACACCACAACCTATAATTGTCTATAATTGCCCATCGATAATGATGTCCCCTTGTCGAAGCGGTCGATTGACGGGTATTAATAATTCCTGATCCATCCCATCCATTCCGTTGGAAGTTTTAAACCTCTTCTATCATATCCCCTCGACACCTGCACTCGTCCATTGAAAAAAAAAAATTGACTTTTCACAGCTTAAATCCCGTGTGCCATCAAGAGCACGCGTTGGCTCTTCTGCGCACCCCCTCAACCAAGTCAATGCCCCTTTGTAAGTCTTTGCCTCCAAAACCTGCCGGCATGCTCCAATCCAGGACGAACTAAGCCCCGGAAAAGAGGAAAGATCACTTTAGGAGAACGTGAATACACCTTCTTAGAATGAAACCGAGCATTGTATTCGATTTGCTGACCACATCTGAAAAAATGTTCAGAAAACCTAAGCCGCTCGTTAATGAGTATTCCCAAATTAAATCGGTGATCACAGTTGCATTCGGAATGACAAAATTCGGGCTTTGGGCCGAAACTCTCGTCCATTCGTGAACCGACCGGACTCGGAACTTTGACCGTAACACGTCCAGTATCTCGTTTCCTATAAATAATGTATTTTCATTGTTCTTTATTTTACTCTGGGTGATTTATTCTAACATTGACAATCCGCCATCTCTTAAAGTGCCGCTACTTCTTTCTCTGGCTTCGAAGAGAAAGTTTGCATTACAAGCATGGATTACGATGGAGTTGCAAATTGTAATATTAAACCATTAATATATATAATTATGTATTATAAACTTTAATCGCAGATTCATTTATAATGAATATTTAAATTTCACTTCAAAATGATCAACTTTTTATCGTATTTTTTATAAAATACAGTGAACCTCATTAAATGAAAAGAGCCTCGTGTGTATCAATCATTTTTATCTGATCTTTGAAACTGATGTCAACTATCTCCAAAAGATGTCATCCTAGACTGCAGAGCCTCAACTAGAAGCTTGGTTAGCAGGGGCAAGCATGCATTTTAGCGCCCCCTTGTAATGTTAAAAGGTTGTTGCCCTGTTTTCTTGCAATTCTGTTGCCCCGTCTTCTGGCAATATGTCCAACCCCATTTCCATTTTAGACGTTTAATTGTTTCAATGCCATCTTATACTTTTGTTTGGCTCCTTATCCACCTGATTCGGTGTTTCTTTCTGTTCTTGCGACGATGCCTAGCATGCATCTTCCCATGCTCCTTTGAGCAATCTGTAGTCTTTGTACCTTGCTTGTAAGTGTCCGTGGTGCAGCTCCATAAGTCGGGCCCGTAAATGGGGGGGGGGGAAGGGCAACTGTCCCGGGAGGCAAAATTTTGGGGGCAGCAGTTTTTAGGTAGGAATAAGAACACCGTGTTACAAAATTATTGAATTTTAAAGCTGTGGGAGCGGCAAAATAACGTTTGCCCCGGGCGGCGAAAGTCCTAGTTACGGCCCTGCATAAGTCATAGCAATGGTAGCGCAGACTTTTTTAATGCTTTTCATGACTCACAGATTTCAAATTTAGGTGAGCATCAAATATTGTAATTCAAATAATGAATGTTCACATTTGTTTTAATACTTGAAGCTTCGTTTCTTCACCGAACGAAAATTTAACGAAGTTTTTTTATGTGGAACGAAATTAGATACTTCCAAGATAATTCAAGGGAAAACATTTTTTTATAGATGGTAAATAGATGTAACTTTATCTTCTAAAGTGGGTATTACTGGAGGGCCATTCGAGTATTACGCCAGCATCGATTGGGGGAGGGGGTTTCCGATTTGCTGACTTTTGATGACAAGGGGGGGAGGGGGTTCGGGTAATGCTTACGTCATCAATCACCCTTTATAAAAATATGAAATATACTTAATGGCATCCTCAACTGTGGTTTGTGGGCACCTGAACTAACAATCTCCCTATTGATAAATCTCCTAGAGAGCCAGCCTCCTGATCTATAAATGTTTCTTGCATCTTTCAAGTGATCTAGAAATGTGTTTGGGCCGCTTAAGTACTCTCGAACTGTGCCACGTATCATTCAAGTGATCCGTAATTATGCCGTGGATCACTTAAGTAATCTGGGAATGTGCCAGGGGGTAGCTTGAGTGATGCAGAGCCGCACTGGTGGTCACTTAAGTGCTCTAAAACTGTACCAACTGTGACTCTAAATTATTTCTAAATGTGCCATGTATCGCTTAAGTGTTCTGGAACTGTGTCACGGGTCACTTAAGAGATCTGTGAATGTGCCACGGGCAGCCTAAATTCTCTGGAATTGTGCCATGGGTCACCTAAGCTTAAATTACAAAATTAGGTTTGAGGGGGCAGGCCACATCAGAAACCCCCCCGGGTCCCATTCGGTCCACGGGACAAGGATTTATCATTATATTGCTTAGAGGGTGGGTCACAATGAATTTCTCAAAAAGAAATTTTGAGTTCTTAGCCTTCGAATAGCATTGATATTAACAGAAATTGATCATAACATATAAAGGTTGTTTTTTTTTTGTTTTTTTTTCACACAATTTTGATTTTAAAAAAATATTTTTTTTTTTGAATTTAAAAAAAATTTGATCGTTTACGGGGGGGGGGGGTCGGACCCCCCACCCCTCGTACAGTCTCTGGTTCCACCAATACGTGATGGGGGTGACGGGCAGTGCTGACGAAATTTTGCTGACAAGGGGGGTCAGCATTTTGCTGACTTTTGCGGACAAGTGGGGGGGGGGGGAAGTCAAAAATTTCTGAAAAGTTGCTGACGTAATACTTGAACGGCCTCTAGCTAAGACGCCACCTCAAGCAACCCTTTCAATTCCTAGAGATTTCTGCAGTTTTGATATCGAAGTAATAACAGTACGTTGCTTCTGCACAGACTATTGAAATTACGCGGTAATTTCAATAGTCTGTGTAGAAGAAATTTGAATCTCATGTTGAGCACGTTGTTCATCGATTTCTTATCGTAACGCAGATTTCAGCTTAAAATTTGAATCCCCGTTTGGAGTATCATACCTCCTCCTTGGAGAATTCAATTGCCTAAAATTGGAAAACCTAAACTGATGTTACGTGTGTAGCTATAGTGTCTTCTCAACCAAACAATGAGGTTTTTTCTTGGTTTTTTTTCATTCTCTTTGATCACTTTTTCTGCAGCTTAGATGACTATTTCCAGCTTTTTGTTCTTATAACGGCAGTTTCTTATAATCAAAGTGTAGTAATAGTTCCGTGGATTTCTTTCTGCTGCTAACATAAATAACCCACAAAATCACAGAATCTCGCATGTCGCGGTGAATGTAATAAATCGGTTTTACGCATAATCGCCAATCTTGTCGGTAGGTTTGATAAATACATTCATTTTACTAGTGATTATTCATAATACCCGAGCGTCGTTGATAAATTTGATGATTGTTGAAACTTTCCTGCTGCTGAATTTGATAAAGAGATGCCTCAATCCACTCTTTCCTCCATAAGTGAATAGGGAGTCGATTTTCACTTAATATATAAAAGAAAGTTTCAGTTAAGATATAATTACTAAAGGTTTTATGTTTCTGATTGCTTTGTATAAACTTTATTCAATAGATGAATTCATGACAAATACTAATAATAAGCATTGAAACAACGAATTGTGTCATACTTCTAAAAAAAACTACTGAATTATATACTGAAAATATAATACTGAATTATATAATAATAATATTAATAATAGTAAATTTGCTTATGGGGCCAGACCCATTCAAGGTTGGCATACAAAAATAAAATATACAAGTAATAAATTGCAAGTAATTAGTACACCAGTCGTAGGACACAGAACACACACATACATTTCAATTTAAAACATTCAGGAATTCCCCAATATCATTAAAAACATAAAACAGTTTTCCAATTTGATATTCAGAGAGGTGCGAAATTTTAAATATTAGGTTTTGTTTGGTTGGATTGTGGAAAATACACGATTTTAACAGGAAAGCTCACTGCAAATTAAACAATGGGCATTCAAAAATATGTGGAATACGTCGAAGGAATCACCAAAGTTAGAGTTAGGGCAATTCTCGTCAGGACTTGGTGTGACACACCCGCTTGGAACACGTAAAAAACCAATATTTCAAATTTCCTTTATTTAAGATTTTTAAACACAGTTACAAAACATTTAGGGGCTAAGCAAGCTTGTGAGTCCACAAAACAATATCTGTCGGCATAAGTAATAACGAGAGAAAAAAAGAACAAAACACACATACATATAACACCAAGAAATAAGTGGCAACAGGAATGGAATTGATAAACAAAAAAATTTGGCATTTAGCAGCGTATGCAAGATAAAAGAAGATTACATTGCAATATCAAACAGATAATTCAAATCTTCTTGAGTTAACAACCAAGAGATTTTAAATTGATAAAAAAAGATGTACATGAAGATTGTTCTTTTATTAACTGAGGAAGCAAATTGAATATTTTGGGAGCTAAATAAAGGAAAAATTTTTGGAAAAGAGTTTTATTTGGCCTTGGCACCTGTATAGTGTGACGTCTGAATTGCATTCCAGACTTATGTAATTTCAGATTGAGATGGCCACTTCTTTTATAAAACATTTTTAAACTTTTATAAACGTAAATATGTTGCAGAGGGAGTAGCTTTAATTGATTGAAAAGTGGAAATGTATGCGTAAGTCTATTTTTACTCAGAATGTGTTGGGAATAGTACGAGCTTACGTTTGTAATCCCTCTGGTCACCTCCAGATGGCGAAACTGATCCGTTACATGACTTTTCGCTTGTGTGTCTTCTTTTTTCTCTTGTATATATATGTACGTTCAACGCCTACGCGTACGCATGTCTCGTCTTGTATTACGTAAAATAAAATCGTTTTCTTCTACGCATTTGCTCTCCCAATGAAAAGCTATTTCGGCCCCGACATATTTTGGTGCACGAAACCCGCCGGAACGAATATTTTGATGAATGAAACCCGTCGGATGAACATTTTGACCAACGAGACAGAGACGGGAAGGAAACCGACTCGGAAATCGACTTCATGGTTTCTCGTTTCACGGAGGAATTGGACGAATTACTTCGCCCTGACGACGGTATTCACGCTCTACTATCGGACGAGGACAACGATATCGAAAAATGCGAGGAATACACTGAGAAAGCGAAACGTGCCTTGTTCGATGCTTCCCTCGTGCTACGAAAACGCAACAAGTTTCCAACGCCAGTGCCTCCTCTGGTTGCTACTTCGATTCCCGCTTCAGCTCAACCTACATCGACTTCATCACCATGTGCTCTCAAGCTGACTACAATACGCCTAGAGCCCTTCCACGGTTGTGTTGAAGACTGGCCGACATTCTGGCAACAATTCACCTCTTCGATCGACGAGAATCCTCAACTGTCAACCATCGACAAACACGTTCTTCTACGGGGGTATCTCCAAAACGAACCCAAGAAGCTCGTCGAGGGAATCCGCGTCACATCGGAAGCCTACGAGACGGTAAAGAAGATGCTGATCGACAGGTACGGCAACCAGGATACCATCATACAGACCCACATCGATTTCTTCGACAGCCTGCGCCCAGCGACAGCTTCATCGCCCGAATTTCTCAACGACACCTACCTGGAAATTAACGCCCATATTCAAGCTCTCCGATCACTCGGCGAAGATGTCGATAACTACAGTCGTATTTTGACACCGAAGATTCTTCGCACATTTCCTACGGACATTCGTCAACGGTGGATTATCCACTCTAAACGGCAAGATATCTCGTACATGGACTTATCCAAGCTGATGCAGTTCCTCGGTGAAGAAATCGATGGACTTCGATTATCAAGCAAAGTGCAAGGTGAGTTTCCTTTGCCACCTTCGAATTTTCGCCCGACTACGGAAGCATTTCATGTTAGCACTCGACGCAACGAGAAAAATTGGTCACCGTTTTGCCCATTTTGTGAATCGTATGATCACTGGCCCCAAAATTGCTCGGTGATAGCTGATGTTCAATTACGAGTGCAGAAGCTAAAAGAAACTCGTCGTTGTTTTTTGTGTACTAACCGTTCGCATAACGCTAAAACTTGCCCACGCCGTGCTAGAGCTTTCTGTTCTAACTGTAAAAGAAAACATCACGTATCCATTTGTCCTTCACTTCATGCCTCTACTGTTGTTGGTAAAATTGATGTATCGCCCCGTTTTACGTATTTGCAAACCGCACGTATTTGGGTGTTCGGTCCCAACGGAATTTGCAAATTGTCTCGATGTGTATTAGACGCCGGAAGTCAAACCTCCTTCATTCACAGCAGTTTAGTGAATGAACTGCAATTGCATGTGCTGCAATCGGTCAACTTGTCTATTAGTGCATTCGAAGCTGTGCCAAAACAATCGATGTATCGACGTCAAGTGCAATTTTTCTTATCTAGCATTTGGAATAAGAGATCAATTCCGATAGTTGCTTTCGAAAGCAATAATTCCTACGCCTCGCATCCTACGGCTCCGGTAGACATTGGTGCATTTGCTACTTCACGCAGAATTCATCTTGCGGACCCTCACTCTTTTGACGACATCCCGATTCAAATTCTCATCGGTAGCGATTATTACTGGAAGATAGTGAAAACTGATTCGCCGGTCAAATTGTCAGACACTTTTGTTCTTGTTCCGTCTCATCTCGGACATATCTTGAGCGGTACCCGTTCCAACGTGCTTGTCCAACACACTCCTGCTTCGAACAACACTACTATTCATTGCACGGCTACTACTTGTGCTGAAGAAATGAATGACTCGTTCAAACGCTTCTGGGAACTCGAAGCCATGGGAATCACCGATGTAAACGAAAAATCACTCTCGACTGGTGAAGCAAAAATATTGCGAGATTTCTACGAATCTTACAGCCTGGAAAACCATCGTCGTGTCGTTTCACTACCGTGGAAAGAAAACGTATGCCTGACGTCGGACAATCGACCTATTGCCTCACGCCGCCTTGACACTCTTCGTAGACGTCTGGATAAGGATCGCCCTTTTCGGGAAATGTACATTCAGCAAATGGAACGTTACATCCAGAACGGCCACGTCGAAATCGCGCCAGAATCGTCAAGTCCTAGAATTTATTATCTCCCTCACCACGCAGTGAAGAAGACCATTCTTGAGGCAGAAAAGTGTCGTATCGTATTTGATGTATCGTCACATGTCAACGAATACCCATCTCCGAATGATGCTCTTGAGACTGGTCCAAATCTACCTTCGACAGAAATTCGTCAGACTGTGAAAAGTTCAATGTTGGTATCTACGTCTCTCCCAGTGATTGACATTTCTCCTTCAGTTCTTACGAGAAACTTATTCGGGTTACCTCGTGGATGCAACGATTCATATACAACTGTCGCACGTCTTGCAAACTTCATGGTGAATTAACAGCAAAAGAACTCGAAAAAGTGAAATGTTATTGGATTCGTCAAGTTCAAATAGATTGTTTTCCGTCTGACTATGATGCTCTTCGACATGGTAAACAACTTCCAAAAGACTCGAAAATTGCACAATTCCATCCATTTCTTAGTGACAATCTGATACGAGTTGGTGGTCGCTTGCAGTTCGCATTACTTCCAGCTGCTTCAAAGCATCCGTTAGTGCTCGATGGTTCATACCCATTTTTCAAATTGCACATTCGTCACGTACATATTCGTCTCCATCATCAGAGCACGAGAGTGGTACTATCAGAACTGCGAAATGATTACCGGATTCTTCGAGGTCGACAGATTACTAAAAGTGTCTTACGCCAGTGTCTTCCCTGTAAAATTTTTAGAAACACGCCACCGGCTCAAATTGAAGCAACACTTCCTTCGGATAGAGTCACACAGTCGAAACCATTCAGTGTCGTGGGGATAGACTTCGCTGGCCCACTATACATTCGTAGAAGCTCTATCTCAGTGAAAGTGTATATCTTGTTGTTTACATGTGCTGTCACTCGCGGGATTCATCTTGAGCTTGTCACGGATTGCTCTACAGATAAGTTTTTGCTGGCATTTTCACGTTTTGTTGCTCGTCGAGGTGTTCCCAACACGGTATATTCGGATAATGCGCAGACTTTTCACGCCGCAAATCGTGAGCTTTCCGGCCTTTGGGGTGCCATGACTTCACCTTCTGCTTACCAGTACTACGCCTCCCACGGAATCACTTGTAAATTCATAGCCCCTCGAGCGGCTTGGTGGGGAGGATGGTGGGAACGCATGGTTGGTGTCGTCAAACGTTGTTTACGGAAAACATTAGGCCGAGCATCTCTCGATGACGAACAACGTTGGCTGGAACTGAAGCCGCAGTCAACAACCGACCATTGACAGCTGATATCGAGTTAGATGACAGCTTCGAAGAACCTCTCACGCCTGCCCACTTCCTGGTTGGACAACGACTGACAACCCTTCCTTCTCACGAAAAGGTTCCTGCAGCTACCGACCTCAAGAAATCGTGGTCACTGCAGCAAGATTCACTGAATGACTTTTGGAGCCGATGGAGGAAAGAATACCTACTAGAGCTGAAGACGTTCCACCAAGTGAAAAATAAAGACGAAGGTCTTCAGCTACGAGCTGGAGATGTCGTCCTCCTACAGGAAAATGCAAGACCTCGACACATGTGAACGAAGGCACGCATATCATCCCTCGTCAACGGTCGACGAAGGACCAATTCAATTGGTAATTCCTCTGGAGGTTGACCAGGGTGGGGAGGATGTTGGGAATAGTACGAGCTTACGTTTGTAATCCCTCTGGTCACCTCCAGATGGCGAAACTGATCCGTTACATGACTTTTCGCTTGTGTGTCTTCTTTTTTCTCTTGTATATATATGTACGTTCGACGCCTACGCGTACGCATGTCTCGTCTTGTATTACGTAAAATAAAATCGTTTTCTTCTACGCATTTGCTCTTCCAATGAAAAGCTATTTCGCCCCGACAGAATGATACGGATGAAGGACTTTTGTGTGACAAAAAGTGAAGAAAGATTGCTGACGTATGTCCCACCCCAACATGTAATGCCGTAACTCAATCTAGATTCTACTAACGCAAAATAAAGAAGTTTTAAAATGGATTGGGAATATCCGTCCTAATTTGAAAAATCAAGCGTTTCCAGGATATGGGTATATAAAAAAAACATAATTTTCTGATGTGATACTACTACTACTAAAGCACACATCTACCTCGTCCATATTCCTCTGCGGAACCTCTAACGAATTGGTACATGCGGGAATGTGTGTGTGTACGTGTAGTGAAACCTGACGTAAAGTTTGTTTCTGTGTAATGCTTGTTATGTGTAGTGCTGCCATCTGCCACCAGTTTTTCTAACTATGAGTGAAGTGTAATGATTGAATAATTAATCGTTGTAGGCCTGTTGCTCTCTGTGGCGAGACTTTTTAATGGGGAGATCGGCTCGCATTTGCGCCTCGAAGTTGGGAACCACAGGAAACCAACTTCAGCCGACCACCACTATGGCGACGGTCTGATGTGATGCTGAAAAATGTTGAAGAAAGATCGTTTTGAATTGTTAGGTCTATGTACCTTGCGATAATGGTCGGAAAATATTTCTGGAGCGCCGCCGGTGCGACCTGCAGGTCCCAAACGAATAGGAGTACAATTGTATACAGCAAATTCAAAATAACAAAAGCCCAGTTGCTGCAAATATACGTGGGGGGGGGGGGTTTAAAAGGCCATGGTAACAGATCTTGGAGTACTACTTGGGGTATAAAACTGCCGAATTTTATTGCATTAAAACAAGTTAGTTTGATTACTCTGTGTCTGATTGTTCATTTAGTTTTTCAAAAATGCTAAATTTCCCGAAAAATGTCGCATCTGGACATTGAAAATCTTTCGCATGGAAAAAAAAAACTCTTTACATTCATATCACTCAGTAGATTCATCTATGATATTTACCCGCCATTTTAATTACCTTTAAACCACCTATATCACTACTTCGAAACATTTTTAATTGGAAAACTTTTGTTCTCTCGTGTGAAAGCACTTGATTTTATTTTTCTCTAAGTGAATATGCAAGATTTCAAAATCAATTAAAACAACAAAAATTTCATTTATTTCAACATTTATGCTAGGAATTAATTTTGTGAAAAATGACCTGTTTTGGATGAAAAAAAAAATTTAACTTTTTGTTTGGATATAATATGTGATTTTTGTCGACATTTTGTTTCGGACAGGGAATAAGCAATTCCTCATCGACGAAGAGTCAATCTGTCTTCAAGAAGAGAAATTTGATTCAGGAAAAATAATAATAAGGGCAGATTTATGATTAAAGAAATAATACTGCATATTAATTAACTTTACATAAAATACTTACTTACTTACTAACCGAAACGGCGACCCAGTCCATTTTCCGAAGAATTTCTAACCGATAGCGTAAAAAAGTGTATGACAGGGGCAGGAACAGTTAAGATGATGTGAAAAATCAAAGTATCGAACAATGCACGTACAGTTAAAAGCAAGGGCTGCAGGGGAAAAAAAATGTACATTGAATACAAAATTGTGTATGCACGAAATTACATCTGGCACTACTGGAAAGGGAGGAAAAGTGTGTGACATACTGTATGTAAAAACTACATTGAGGAAAGATGCAATTGTGTACCTGTGGAAGGAATAGGAATACATAAAATACTTGGGTGAATCTGGAAAACGAATACGAGAAATTATATTTCTGAACTCCTGAGCGAAAAAATCTGAAATCAGACATGTTGGAAATTTGACTTGCAAGTAGATATTTTTAATAATTACACAGGTCTGCAAAAAAAATAAGGATTTCAGCTGCTGAAACTGGAAATAACCTTACTTTTTCTCCATCACGTACGGATGTCTGGCAAACTGAGGCTTTCTTTTTATTAATACATTCACTGGTAAAGAAAGAAAGGCGAAGAAAGTGTACTTTTATCACAATAGGTGGTGAAAACATAAAACCATTTTAACATTTCTATTAGTTTGCAGTGTTGAACAGACTGTGGTTCCCAACTTCAAGGCGCGAATGCGAGCCGATCTTCCCTTTCAAAAAGTCTCGCCACAGATAGCAACAAACCTACAAACAGTACAAATCGTAATTCAATCATAACACATCACTCACTTCCCTTCTGGAATATAGATGGCAGCACTGAAAAATCCAACACAACACTACATACGCACTCAGACTGTTAGGTACACACACACACAGTTACATTTCCGGAACAATTCACTAGGTAGTATATCGCCCATAGATGGTGATAGACCTTGTGCTGGATTTGAAAGAAAGAAAGTGTTGAACGGACGATCAGTATTTATTGCTGTTGGCCGCGGAACTTTTGTTTATTCCCTTTAATGGCTACTTCTACTACGTTTTCGTTGCTTTGAGTCTTGAGTTCCCCGCTCATGCATCCAACAAGAGCTATAGTATTTTTTCTCATAAACTAGAGCCAATATGATAGATAGATAGAACCGCTCACAGCCCCGGACTGATGCAAAGCACCTTACTTCCGTTACCTCAAAAGAGGCAGAGTTGTGTCGGAAAAGTTAGCAAAGATTTATAGTGGTGGCTCCCCTTGCCCCGTGCTCGCAAGTTTCGAATTACTCACGTCGTTCTCCCCATGAAGACAGCCATCAACTCGATAGAGCCAATATGACAAAACCAATGACAGATTCAAAATTAGCTACCCAATATCACCCTAAAATCGCTGAATTATCTCTGGCAATGATTTACTATATTTGTTTATAACAGATTCAATGTGATTGGTACGCTGCCTATGAAATTACTATTGAAATTTAATTTTCACTTTTTCTCAAGAAGGATAGTCATTATGACAAAACCAAAGAGAGATTCGGAATCAACGGCCCAATATCACCCTGAAATCACTTAATTATCTTTGGCAATGACTTACTATATTTCTTCATAACGCTCAGTTTCAATGTGATTTGTATGCTCTCCTTATGTGTTACCATTGAAATTTAATTTCCACTTTACCTCAAAAAACTAGACACGTGCTGGAAATTTTTAATCATTTTTACAGCAATTAACCCGCTAAAAACTGTAAGAAACACTAATTATTTTTAAGAAGGTGTTTACATCGCACCCGTGCTGGGTGCAACAAAAAACGGTAACTTGACCGCAGCAAAAAATTGCTACCGCAGGGAGTCCCCCATCGAGGGGTTAGCGCACCAACCTCTCGATGAGTATAAAAAATAATAAGCCTGCCGTTCGGAATCGGTGATAAATTGTAGGTACCGGTCTAATTAGCCCTCGTGTGCAGAAAATGACCGTGGTGCGACAAAAATGATCAAATGAGCACCCGTGCTATCATTATAAATCCAGAATTTAAATTCGATTGTTAATCGTTACGGTTATTAAGCGTGACTACGAAATTATCATGTTGAATTTTTAAAAAAAAGTAATGAAAATATTAACGTAACTTTCCGTTTTTAATATAATTTTAATGCACATTAACTAAATTTTCCAATTTTGTCTATTCTCTATTAAATTAGTAGCCTTTTTCTCCAAGAAAAGAAGAAATGTTCATTTAAATGGTCATATGGTCAATAACCAATGAACGTATCGTCATCAAACTTGTGACGGGGATTTATTTTGTGTATTGATTTCGATTGGTTATTGTAATCAAAAATCAATTGTCGAATCTCAATATTGTCGCATTAAATGGCTTAATAGCCGTTTTATGACTCACATATTTTACATTTAGATGAACAGTAAATATTTTAATTGAGATAACGAACATTCAAGCAATAATAGCGGCTTATTTTTTCACCGATATTGAAGAAAAAAATTGAATATTTCTAAGATAATTCACAAAAATATATTTTAGTAGATGGCAATTATATTAAACATTTTTTCTAAAAGGAATATCACAAACAACCTTTTCGATTCCTAGATATTTCTATATTTTTGATATAAATAAAGCAATAACAATACGTTTGCAGGGAGGCTTATACGTAGCTGCAGATTATTATTTACAAGTAATTACGGTAATTGCATTAGTCTGGATAAGAAAACTTGAATCTCATGTGTGTTGAACATTATGTTATTCCCTTTCTCTTCATAACACGGATTCAAGACCAAACATATCGGACATGTTTATTCGAACACGTCGCATTTCAATCGCCACATTTAGAGCACAGGGGGACCGTATAAAAATTTAGATTTTTTTTATTTTGTTACACACACTGTATTTTCACTCCGAAAACTGGTCCAGGGTAATTTTTGAACGCCTCCTGAGCATTTTTAAATTAGAATCATACCTTTACGACTGACGGTTGATGAGATAAAGGCCGTGCTAGCACTTACAGTACTCCCTGTCATGTATCGTACGTTAGCGATTAAAAAAATTTATTTGGGGCCTACAGTCTTACATCAGCACATCGAACACTGGCCAGTGATCTACAAACATTTCATAATTTGACCAGCAAAAGCCCGAATCATTTCTGAAAATCTTACTTCGGCCAAACATCGGTCTTTGGCAGTAACATACGCAATACTGTATGCCAGAAGATTTCAACTTTTTTCTTGTCACAAGCACTGCCTCTGTGACCACCCTCAAAAAAAGAGCACCATTACGACAAGTTTGACATATGAATGCATGAAATCAGAATGATTTCGATCCTTGATGTCAATTTGTAAAGGTGTTCAATTGGAAAGTTGGTGAATTGCTTACGAAATCGGACACGAGCATCGAGCACTGTAGGTGCTTCGGGGGAGCACCGTACTGCTCGCTAGCAGCCGGTTGAAGATGCCTGCTGTATACCATTCGGTCTCTTAACAACAGGGAATCAGTAATTTTCCGTGTTGGTTGTCTGACGTTTTATGTACCATTTAGAATTTCAGCTTAGGACTTGCTAAGTTGTATAAATCATCAAGATTTCCCGTTAAGCGTTTTCCCGCTTACAACGTTTTTTCATGACGGTTGTGTGAAAAACATTATATTATAAGCGGGATACGCTATATTCCCAATTTTCATCTTTCTTGAGGTTCTTCATAACCGTGCAAAATAGCATTGTATGAATAAGAAATCTGAAAGGGATCGAAAGCGTTATCTTTTGTATCAAAAGGTTCGCTATACCTCGGACTGGAATGCATTATAGACAATTTTGTTGCTTTAATAATGGAATTTTGCATACTTCTATCACAATTGGCTATCAAGTTTTTGGAAATAGCCGCACCTGCAACCTTTGGTTTTAGATTCGGCGGAAACCTCCGACATAACTGAGTTACGCTCCTTTTCATAGCTAAAACTGGAGTAAATTGCTAATAATTGTGATAGAGCGTGGTTGTGGTTTGTTTGGAGGGAATAAAATTGTTCAGGGTGCTTTGTCTTTTGCGTGTAGTTTCGCATGTAAATGAACATTTCTTCTTTTCATGCAGAACAGAGGACTTCTGTTATCCAAAAGCAGGACCAAAAGATTCAAATAATTCTCCGCTTTTCAACTTTCATCAAATACTAATTAATTTTATATAAAATTCAAATCTTTTTTTTTTTAAATTGCATAAGACATGTTTTCGATTTTATAACTGTGTCAAAAAATATATTGAACCGGCTCAGTACGAGAAAAATAATATCTTACCTGTAAATTGCTTCACACAATCGATGCTGAAAATCTTTAAAAGATGTCGTTGCATCCAATAATAACACCAAACAATATTTATGCAGTGTTTCGGTCTCAGAAAAAAACAACAGCCATTTCTTGTGTAATTCGATGTGCCCAATGCAAATCTGAAAAATAAATAAATGTCAATTTATTACGGTTTTATTTGTAATCACACATTTGATTCATGTACGAATATATCCGAGGATGATGTCACGCTCCGCTTATCCGCACACACACACACACAAAGGAATTTTAACAGCTGGCTGATGCGAAGATATATTTTGGAAAGAGAGAAAATTCAACTATCCCTGCGGGGAAATGGACCTACGCCCTTTCACTATCCGCTTGAACGCCCTAGACCACTAGACTACAGAGGCAATGAACCACTCAAGTACGGTCCCGTTCAGTGCACACGAGCTCCAAGGAAAGATTGCGATATTCATTGCCTCTGTAGTCTAGTGTGCTCACCCGGAAAGTGAAAGGACGTGGGTTCGATTCTCCGCAGGGATAGTTGAATTTTCCCTCTCTTTCCAAAATATATCTTCGCATCAGCCAGCTGTTATAAGCCTTATGTGTGTGTGTGTGTGTGCAGGGTAGGCAGTGGCTGGCGCATCGGGCCCCGACTTCTAAAGGGAACCAAAAAACACAAACTTCAGTTTTTTTCCTAATTTTGGGGGCAATAGTTCTTTTGCGTCAGGGGCTCCGATCAACTTTAACCCGCCACTGAGGGTGGGCAAAACAGTCCGTATCAACCTTTAAAATGAATAAAAACCGGAAAAATAACTGAAATACGGTTTGCCGGGTTAGCATCGCTAGGTCACGGGAATTTTTTAAGACAGGAAAAAATAACTCAAAAAACAGCTGATAGGTAGCGCTAGTACAAGCGACTTCGATGAAAATATGCAAATGAGACGGTTATAAGAACTTGCGCTCCTAATCCATAATCAGTTCACTGTTGTACACAGTGTATGTGGACCTGCTGGACTTGTGACTCATCTGTTATCACTGTGTTATCTCCTGTGGTGGTGGTGGTCATGTGGAACACATACTGCTGCAATAAACGCGATTTGGAGGCATTCTGTTCGTTATTTGCGTACCTTTTCTTTAACTTGTGTACGCCACCGCCGCCTATCGACTATTTTCTTCCTCTCTTAAAAAAATTCCTGTGACCTAGCGATGATATGCAAACCGTTTTTTATTTCGGTTATTTTTCCGGATTTTATTAATTTTTAAAGTTTCTGCGGACTTTTTGCCCACCCTGTACATTACCGAGTAATATGACCTCGCCATATGAACCATGAACAGAAATGATACAAGGATCATCCTTGCCAATACCATCCACCATGATTTTTGCTACATTTACCTCATTCGGGCTTACATATACATTATTTGTACCACAATTATTATTTACAAACAATCTATTTTCACAAACACTTGTTTCGTCGCTTTCGTCACCATAAACAAAATTTTTACCATCTACTTTTTCAGTATTTCCATATGAAATAATATTATCAACACATTTAACTTCCGTACATGAAATCACATTAGTTTTATTTTGTATTTTTCTCTCAGAATCATAATTATGATCACACAACGTACATTTCCTCTGAAATTATTAACTCCGAAATTATTCAACTTCCGAAACCTGAACCTTTCTGAAATTATTTGATAGTTTATGAACACAGTCTATACCATCAAGATTACCGAAGAATACTATACTATTACCAATGAGGTTTTTAAGAACCGACTGATCGTTCGGGGACACTTTATGCTCAACAATAACTCTCATTTACAACTGAGCATACGAGTAAAGCCTGTAAGTCATCATTACTTTGATCATAAATTTCAGTTATCCTTGGCATAAATTTAGCCATTAGCATCTCAAAACTAGAACATTCGTCATTTACAAAAGTTTCAGCCATCCGGCCAAAGGCCAAAATTTCAGCAATGGCCGCCGGATCCGAACACGGGCAACGGAGGGGCATTTTTGCGAGCATTCTGAAACAAAGACGTATCCCTGGAGCTGAACGCCCACGGTCTTGAGATTCTGCCGAAGATGTAAATTCCATCACAAGGCCGGAAACGATACTGAAGATTTCAACAAGTTCACCTCGTAACACCATACAGGGACGGAGAGAAAATAAACCAGTTCAGCTGTAAAGCGCCCGTTTGAGATCTGTGATTGAACCACAGCTGCTGTCTCGAAAAGTATCCAACGGTTTTTACACGAGGGATTTCAAGTCAAACGCAACACTGGAACATCTTGAGCCGAATCGTTGAAATGCACAGAAGAGAACAAGGAGACGCTTTCTCAATTTCCAGCTTCCTCTGCCGCCAGCGTTCGCAGATATCGCCAACTGACGTACCGAAGCACGTTATGAAACTAAAATTGCGGAGCACACACATCCAAGACGACCTTCCACGATGAAGACAAAACGAAGAGTAAAAATTCGCCTTATCAAGAAATCAAGGCAAAACTTAACAAAAATGAAAATCGAAAACTTTGTGTGCACTTCATTAAAATTATTTGGATTCAAATTTCTAATTCCTTTAAATAAAAGTCTAACTTTTGATGAGATGCACCAATAATTACCCAAAAAATTGAATATTTCAATAGCAATCCCATAAAAAGTGAGCCACTTAGTTCAAATCGAATAATGTCCAACGTTATTTAAGCAATCTGATGCTAAATTTCTTCGAAAGATGTCGCTTCAAGCTGTGGTGACAGCAAACAAACTTTTACGAAGAATTAAAACAGCCATTTGTTATTCAATTCAGTACGATGAGCACGAATATGAGCAATAAAAAAGTGGAATTCTCTATTGCAGGGGTTCCCAAACTTCTTCCACCCGCGGCACTTCTTTTTCCTATTCAATCCTTATCCTCGAGCTCCCCAGAGGTTTTTACAGACTATTTTCAAAAAACCTTTGCCATGGTCACAGCGCCTCGGCACCCCTGACAAAGGTTGGAGGCGCACCACAGCGTCGTGGCGCACAGTTTGAGAACTCCTGCTTATTGTTTTATTTGTAATTACGTTTGTAAATACGTTTGAGAGACATTTCTATAGTTATAGAAACACGACATTAATTCACTGGTGTTCTCTAGAGTTAAGCTACAGAAACAAAAATTGCTCATTAAAAGTACTTTCAGTGTTTTTCGTTGATAGGCAGCGTGCACACTGGCGTGATGCTGCAAGCAATGCCGCATGCAGCTCGACGCCAATTGCTCAACCCTTTAAGCGGTTTTTAAAATTTTCCTGATCCACATTATAACTGCTGCATATTAACCAACTTCGCTTATTGGTATTGGCAAGAAATTCGGATGATCCCTATTTGACGAGGGGCGATAAATATGGCAACCTTCTCCTAACTTAACCGCATGTTAGAAAAAGGGAGAGAAGTTGAGGGGGGGGAAGTAGAAGAAAAGGAAGGGAAAAAAAACAAATGAACAAACGAAATGAAAACAGTATGATAAGTGCAGATAGGAGAGAGAGAGAAGATACAGGTAAAAAAAAGAGTAGGTATAACGAAGTAGATTTTTCTATTTTCGCCCTTGCCCTAACTGTTCCCTTTTACTCTTACCTGTATATAGTTCAAGGATACATGATATGTGAGGAAAATCACTAATGATTGTATAGAAATAAAAGGAAAGCAAAACAGAACAACTTTTTAGGTCTACAACAAAGACTCGCGATGATGAGGAGAAAGGAAAGAAAACAGGGAGAGCTGCTTGATTGAGTTTATTGCACAGGCATTTGCACGCGATATCGCGTCCTTGATCGTAAAGGGGTTAAATCATGCACCCTTCGCAAACTGCCACCAGATTTCAAGAAGAATTATTTCTTCTCGATTGAGCGAACTGTTAACTGCTCCACTCTCAAACTAGAAAATTTGCTACACCCATCGCTTTTATTTTCCTCAATATGATACAAAACACCTGCAATGACGTGCGTGGCTTTCTAGAAATATTGTTTTCGTGGAAAAAATTTGACAGTTGATTGATTGGAGGGGTGGGGGTCGTAGAAAACATGTGTGTTTTACTGTAAAAATAACTACAATGTGTCTTTAGAAACCGGGGTATTCCGGGGTGTATGTGCTGAAATAAAGCAGATCAGGTTTGACGAGATATCTCGAGATCGCCACTGAAAGGGATAAAGAACTTTTAATGCAGTTTTTTAACCAATTCGCGTCAAGTTGCATGCTGCATCCTATTAATGTGCACCCTGCCATACTCAGAGGTCGTGAGACAAAGTAAAAGGGGAAAAAAATCATTCACACACGTAAAATTTCCAGGAAAATGGGAAAAGGAACTCAAAAACACATCCATCGAAAAGAACACTCTTATATTCAGGTACAAAGAAAGATAAAAAAAACCAATAGAGGACAGACATCATTATGTAGTATGATCATTGATCCCGCTCCATAATCATTTATATTCTCTATTGGTTTTGTTACTTCTTTCTTCACCAAATTCATTTCAAATCTTTTGGACATATTTTTGATTATAGATAATTATATCATATTATATATTATCTTATGTCAGTATAAACTTTTATACATGTCTAATACTTCATTTTTTTGCAAATTAAAAAAAAGGAATTAAAAGCAGCTTGTGCGCATGATAAAATACCATGATATCAATGTAATTAAACAAAAAATTGATTCAAAATATATGTAAAGGAAAGTGTTCAGTTCGTGAAATGAAGGAAAAGATTGAGATTTCATCGACTTAATCTTATTTGAAGTTAAATTTATTTTTTTTTAATTTCAGAATTTAACTTTAAATAAGATTGAGTCAATGAAATCTCAATCTTTTTCTTCATTTGATGAACTGAACAGTGTTAATATTTATTCAATTAACTTCATTTATTGCTATTTCATCATGCTTGCAAGCTGCTTTTAATGCATAAATTAGAAAATTTACAAAAAATTAAGTATTAGTGATACGTGAAACTTTTTATACCGGCATAAGATAGCAAGGACATGATGACTTTTTTATGCACGAAGTAGAATCAAGAACATATGTAAAAATTTGAAATAAACCAGTGGTTAAATAGTATTTTTAATGGTATTTCTACAAGAATGTAGTTTTATACCATGTGCTAAAAAGTAAGAAACCGCTAAAGTAAGGTAAGTTAAAAATATATTATATACAAATACAAATACAACACCACAACAGGCAAAATGCCCAACGAGGCGGCTGAGAAAAAGATGCCCATTATACACTCATTGCCATAAAAATTTGCGCACCAAGAAATAATTGTGGGATCGGAACGAAAGTTGGCCTGAAGGTACATGTCGGGCAGATATGCAAATTATTAGAAATGCCGCGTGATTGCGCATTGCGTAATGCCACTAGAGGGCGTTGAACTTCGTTCTCCTTGGAGTATAAAACAGGTAAGCAGAGCTTGCTGGAGTGTATTTAATCGTTTGCAAAGGAAATGCTGAGGTAGACATGCCGTTGCGAAGACCATATGAGCAGTTGTCAGAGTTCGATAGGGGAAGAATCATCGGGATGATGGAAGCTGGGTGGTCAGCTCGGCGAGTAGCTCGTCAACTAGGCCGTTCTGATTTTACTGTGAGGAGGTGTTGGGACCAGTGGACAGAAGAGACGTCATTTACACGGCGACCAGGTTCAGGACGCCCTCGACAGACCAGTCGTCGAGAAGACCGGCAAATCATCCGAAACGCACGCGTAGAGCCAACTGCCTCATTGGCCGCTATCCAGACACAGGCAGCAGCTTCACTACGGGCCCCTGTGTCTTCCCGAATCATCGCAAGGCGCCTGGCTGAAGGACATCTGGTATCGCGGAGCCCATTACGTGTGCTGCCAATGACACCCACCCACCAACACCTCCGTTTGGAGTGGTGTCGAGCACGACGGAATGGAACCAGGCCGTCTTCAGCGACGAATCGAGATTCAACTTGAGCAGTGATGACAATCGTGTTCGTACGTGGAGGCCCCGTGGTGAACGCTTCAATCCCGACTTCGCTTTACAGCGACACACCGCTCCCACAGCTGGTGTCATGGTATGGGATGCCATTGCTTACGATACACGGTCACCCCTAATATTGATCCATGGCACAATGACAGCCCAGCGGTACGTCCATAACATCCTTCAGCCACATGTGTTGCCACTCATGGCAGGGCTCCCAGGAGCCATTTTTCAACAAGACAATGCTAGGCCACACACAGCAAGGATATCACAAGACTGCCTTCCCTGGTCTGCTCTATCCTCAGATTTGTCACCAATCGAGCATATCTGGGATCATTTGGTACGGCAATTGGACACCCTACGAGGTTGGTCGAACTACAGGTGCATTTACAGCAACTGTGGAACGAGATGTCTCCGGACATCATACGGAACTTGTATGCCTCAATGCCCGCTCGTATCGCATCGTGCATTCCCGCTAGAGGGGGTCCAACAGAGTACTAAAACTTCTGTTCATCTGTACTTTTTTCTGCAATAAATGATCCTTTTTCTTGGATTTTCTAATCATTTACTTATATCAACGTAGTACTTACATGTGTAAAATTTCGTTTCATTTTGACGACTTCTTCTGGGTGCGCAAATTTCTATGGCAATGAGTGTATATAGGTCTTTTTTTGTAGGACATATTTTTAGGTTTTTAGAGCATAATGACATTTTTTTGTCGAAAATTTTGTAGAAATATTTCCGTCATGAAAATTGGTAGGCGTACTCATAATGCACCGTCAACAGCCACCAATCCACTACTCACCAACTAGGGAAGTGATCTATTAGTGTAACTCACCATTACGTCTTTATATGCATATACATTTTCTTCTTCGTAATTTAGAGTTGAAAATTTTATTTTACTTAATGTTTTCGTACAATCTTTTACGTATATTTCACATTGTAATGCATTTTGCATTATTTTAATTTCCTGTTAACGTTTCTCATTTTCCTATTTTTTATAGTAGGTCTCGACCTCGATTAGTGCTGTGTAGGGCTTGTGACGGGAGGTTTCCCTGATCTAGGAGGATAGTAGCAGATAGTTTCAACTGTAACGGGTGTGTGGATAGGGCAAGGTTGGAACTCTGGGTCGAATAGTTACGGGAAAGAGTTTTAGATTGCCGGTTATAACGGAGCCACTTGTCGTCGAGCCACCTGTTGATAAAGAAGCAATCTCTACGAACAACGACAGTTTAGAAATAGAATGGGTGGTCGTGGTTGAGGTGGGGGGGGATAGTGATAGGGGTTTAATCACCGGCGATACTATGGTTATAGAACTGGAGAACAGAGTGTGTAGGGATTTTCTGGGTTTTGAGCGCTGTTGTCATCCTGGGTGGAAGGTTAGCAACGTTCGAGATGTTTCTCATCCTCGAAAGCTGCCCCGGCGGGTAATCCCGTGGGTGGCAACGAATCAGGTAGGAGCGGGTATTGGTGAGTCGCTGTCAATGTAACGGGATCTACCATTATCAGCTGGGAGGGGGTGTTCAGATGTGGCAGTGATTCCAGTACTGCTAAGGGGTAGTAGAGGTATAGGATTAGGATCCACCATTTCCATTTAGGCCGGAAGGACACTTGCTTCTCACTTGGGGTCACGTTCTTTGAGCTTCCCGCATTTACCGACAGGTAATGCTTCGTTGGGATGAGATTCATCTGAATAGGAGTGGGGTCTGGGAGGTTTACGATAAGCTCAGGTCAGGTTTTTTATTCCTAGACCATGTAGAAGGAAATGGGGGTTCGTTATTGTTAATAATAACAGTACTAACGAGGAATTACCCACCTCTGACTGGAATGGCTTCTCGAATGGCACTAAATAACAGAACAATTTAAAATGTTAGGTAATAAATGCCAGGAGCTGGGGTAACAAGAAATATATTTTAGAAACTATGATAGTTGTGGAGGGCTTGGATCTTACAGCCATTACAGAATCTTGAACAAACGATGGGGATAGATCTTTCTTACACATTTCAGGATACGACATTTTTATAAGGGAAAGATCTGATAGGAAAGGGGTGGAGTGTTGATATACGTGAAATCATGCTTGAAGGCCAGAGAGTGTAATGTGCAGAGAATTGATATTGAAACTATATAGCGATAGTGAGTGCTGAGCAGTTTAAGTATGACTTTCGACGTATAAATTATGCGGTCATTCTGTAGTCGTACATTAAATAATATGTGGTAAAATAGTGATTAATATAATATAGTAATGCATCTTAATTTTTTTCCCCGTGTTATTTTATAAATTTTAATTTCAGATATAATTTGGTAACTTATGCTTCATCGGGCACCGGTGACCGACAGGAAAGCTGTGCCCAACATTACAATTACGTGTTGATAACAGTTGAAAGGCTATTACAACTCTATATTGGACAACGTTGTAATGAGATTTCGCTGTATTTACAGTACGAATAATGTGCGATAACAGGTACGGCACAGAAAATTCAGTATGCCATGAAACACCAGTTGTGACATATATTTTGGCCTTGAGATCTATGAAATCAGTAGTTTCAAAAAAAAAAAAAAAATGTTTGCGTCATGAGGTCCCCGACTTGTTAAGACTGTCCCTGGTAATATACCAAATGTTCAGTATTGCTGTTGAATGTAGAAAGCATCTTTCAATTCTATGTAACTGCCATTGATAACATAATTTCAGTATAATTCTCAGTGGCCTGAAGGCTTAGTCTAATTACTATTATTATTAGAATAATCTTTCAGGTCTTTCTAACTGTCTTTTAATGTTTTTAGACATTTTTTAAAGATGTTGCGCGGACCACGGCAAAATCTCCACACGCCATGCGGTGAAGACTCCTGCTGTAAGGAATCAGGGTAGCCCTCACCAGACGCGGGGGACCGGTGCAAAAATAATAGTGGGGATAGAGACGTCTCAATAATCTCGGGGTCCCTTTGCCTCGATTTTGTATACTCTGTGGGAGAGGGAAATCGGCATCATAAAATTCAAACGTTTTACAGCACATGCACACATTTAGTTTAGCATATACACACAGCAATGCCGAGAAATATCTACAAAAAAATATAGACATAATTCTGTAAGAAAAATATAAACTTTGACGGAGATATTTATATCGCCCCATGAAAATTCGGGAAAAAATTTAAGAATTCCAGAATTGATGAAAATTTAGAATTTATTAAATAAACAATATCAGAAATTCAAAGTTTTTGATGAAGATAATAAACACCCAGAGTTATTTCTTTCTAGATGAAAATTTAGGATTTTAGAATTGATGAAAATTCGGAATTCCGAAATAGATGATGGTTTAGAATTCCAGAATCATTGCTATCTTGATGAGAATTCAGGATTGATGAAAACTCGGGATTCCAGAAATGATGAAAATTACCGAAAATGATGAAAAATACTGTGTTTTTCCCCGAAAATAAGACCCGGTCTTATATTAATTTTTGCTTCAAAAAATGCATTAGCGCTTATTTTCGAGTACCCTGAAAAATCACGGTACGGCTTATTTTTCGGTAGAATAAATCTTATTGAAGACATTTTTGAATGATGGTTAAACAAAAATCGTCAGAAAATTGCAAGTTCACAAAACATTTCTTTTGGGTGTCGCCGTTTAAAGTAAACAGGAAATTTGGTTTAAATTTTGAGGACCAAACGAGGCGATGTGTCCATGCCCATCGGAAATACTCGTCATTTCATTCGTCCTCAGCGTTCAACTGTCCCGGTTGTATTACTCACGGCCTAGATTAAACTATAAAAATTTAATAAAAGATCTTTTACAAAACTAACAAAAAAAAAGAAAACAACCAATGAGCCTATTGGCCACATTCGTTCGAATGTAACCGATACGCTCATTGGTTGAATTTTCCGAGTTCTATCAAAGAGCTTTCACAAAACTTTTATAGCGTAATCCCGGCCTATGACAACAGCAATCATTAGGTAGCTGGAATATGTCATTGGCCGAGATTACACTATAAAAGTTTTAGAAAAGTTATTTTATAAAACTTGAAATAAAAACCAATAAGCCTATTTCGTTACGTTTCCTCGAATGTAGCCAACACGCTTATTGGTTGAATTTTTTAAGTATTATAAAATAACTTTTAATGCCAGACATATATTGTTTTTTATTTATCATCAGAAAAAGCTATAAGTAGTAATTTTGTTTGTTTAATTTGATAAAAGTCAAAGTCTCAAATTTATCTGTTTACGTAAGTTGTCACCTCTCGTCCGAGGAGGCCTGTTTGGGTGTTAACAAAAATTTAATTTTTGTTTATAACTTATTTCAAGTATAAATTTCAATGATATCTCTCACTTTCGTTTATAATTTTATTTGATAATATAAATAATACTAAAACCTTATCATTTTATATAGTTCAATACATCCATGATGTAACGACATACTAAACGCGTCTCATTTTCGGGGTAGGGCTTACATTAGGAGCATCCTGAAAAATCAAGCGAAGGCGCAATTTGGGGGAAACACGGTATTAACTAGTTCTTCGCCTTCCTATTGAGCGAAGTTGATAAACTAGAAAAAATTGAAAAGGACGAAAAAGTTAAAAATATATATATATCTGATACTTTTTACTATTAAGAAACATTAATGTATACTTTATAAATATATTTTAGAGTTATTAACTTAATAAATTAATAACTTTAAACTATTTGTTCAAAAGTTGAGTCTCCTTAAAATTTTAAATATATCAGTACTTTTTTTCCGATAAATCGGGCAATATAAAGTTGCTCAAAAGATGGCGCTTAGCAAGAAAGATATATAGATGCGCTCAGATGGCAAAATGTCATATATAAGTCACTCTTCTCAAAAAATTGAATCATTCGCATTCCAAAGTCTCGTTCATCAGACTTTGGAAGGTAGCAAAATTCCGTCTTTCTCCTTTCAGTTTATGAGGAAACCACAGTATCGCATTTAGGCAAAATACGAACGTCGTCCAGAAAGTAAAGAACGTTTTGGCATAACTAAATAAAAACGAAAGATATATATACCCTGGCCCTCTCTCTAGCAATCCGGGAATATTTCGTGTATCTAACACCGAATTTCTTATTATCCTGCAAAAGGCAGAACAGCAGCAATTATGATCAGGGGCCATTCAAGTATTACATGAACAAAATTTTCACCAATTTTGATCCTCCTCCTTCTTGTCAGCAAAATTAAGTTTCATAGGCTGGTATAGGTCTCCACGTAAAGGAGTCGGGGAGAGGGAGCAAGGGGCTTCGTATTTCATTTCTCATAGATCAGATAAATTAAAAAAAAAACAAAACAATTAAAAATATCTTTGCAGTCGCTCCAAGAATACATTTGGTACTTGTCCTACCGGTCACTGTAATGGAATGGTTGCTATAACGTGTTGTCGACAACACGTGTAAGGGGACCCGTTCCCTCTTCCCCCACAAACGATCAAAAATTGAAATATTTTTCAAAAAAATTAAAATATCGAAGCAGAAAATATCTTTGCATGCGGTCTCAATTAATTTCTGTTAATTTAAAATGCTTTTTGAAGGATTAGTAATTCAAAATGTCTTAGGAAGAGATTCCTTGTGTAGCCCTCCAACCCGGTATTCCCCATCCAAAGGCCGATTCCATTTACACACCTAGACTTTAAACACCTCGGGGAAAAAACCACAGAAAAATGTACCACACATAATCTTTTTTTTTTTGCTTCAAAGTAAATTTTAGAAAGACAAATGATTATGGGTAAATTATCTTCCAGTATCTTTCTTTCCAATCGCCATCTTTTGAGCAACTTTACATTGCCTAATTTAACTTACTTACATTGCCAGAAAAAATACCAATACATTTGAAATTTTAGGCATATTTGTATCAATTTTTGGAAAAATAGTTTCAGATTGTAAGTATATGAAGTAGTAAATCTGAGTTATATATTTAAAATACTCATTAACATTTCTAAACGAGAGAAAAATTTGAAAACATACATATTTTTCATTGTAAGTGGATGTAAAGAACTTTCATCAGTACTATAAGTCGGTTTTGCAAACGCAACGTGAAATCGTAAATCCAAGAATGTAAAGAAGTGATTTCATGTGTGCTTTTTTTCTCTTTTGCTATGGTTATTTTAATGCTCAAGATGGATAATTTAGACTAAGGACCTGAGTGTGCAGTTCATTCTATACAGCAGTGGTTCTCAACCGGGTGCCATATGGCTCCCTAGTGGTACGGGAATACTTCAAGGGGGTCACGGAAGAAAATGAAGAAAAGGACCATGACATGTGGTTTGGAGGGCTGCAGAGAGCTGAGAATAAAAATTAAGATGTGAAGAAATAAAGCTTTTATATTAGTGACTATACACTTACAGAATCCAACAAAACCACCCATAAAACGAGGGCTGTCTTAGGGCATGGGCCCACCCGGGCCTCACTGCCTACATTTTGCAGCAGGTTCCCTAGGATGGGGTTTTTCGCAGGCCCCCGGCTGCATTTTTCACAGACCCATCCTGTATATTAAATTTATAATGTGAAAAACAAAAAAGATGAAAACCATATCAGGCCCCGGGCTGCAGCTCTGTCAGTTCCACTCTTGTGAGGTGTCACGCCCGGGGGTCTCATGTCCATAAGTGACCCCATCTTATGATATATTTTGTATAGTACAATAAATTTTTAAAATAAGTAGGAAATATGTAAGCTGTTTATTTCCAGCTAAGTATGGGACTACCATGGCATCACTTTGCCTAAGGCGCCCATGATGTTGAGAAGGCCCTGGAAAGAACTCGTACTTGCTGGGAGCTCAATAAGTTCTAATCCTGTGGTCCGGAGGCCAATCTTATTTGCAAAATTTTCGTTCAGTATAAATTCACTGAAAAAATCAATTCAATACGTATAAAGGATCTTGCTTCTAGATGAGGGTCGAAAACTCTGGGTAAGACTGGGTAGCCACGAGAAAAAAAAATGCTCTAAAGGGGGCCACGGGCAGAAAAATGTTAAGAAACACTGCCTTACAGAACCGCCGCACAGTGGAGAAACTGGAGAAACCGCGAGACACCCAAGGTCTGTCGCAAGAAGCAACGTAAGCACAGGAAACAGGGCATCTCCGGTAAAACCAAAATTTATTGATACGTCAAAGATTACATATAGTGCAAGGAAATCAAAAATTATGTAAATCGAAGAATCAAATTAATCAAGTTAAAGTAAAATACAACGGGCACGGATAATAAATAATCATGGAAAGTTGTATAAAAATCGTATCGTAAAAGGAGCAATCGGAAATTTGATTGATCAAGGATTGTATGACAGAAAGGCAGAGCAACCCCATTGCGCTCTGGCGGTAAAATACAGTCAGTCTAATTTATCCGAGACTTCGTTGATTAGGTGTGGGATTCATCCTGCTCCTCGCTCGCAAACAGTGCCACCAGCGCACTGTCAGGGTGAAGACACGGCGATCTCCTTAACGGCGCTGGTACCGGAGTTGCAGGAGCTGGAGGAGACGGATCCCTTATTTTCTCGGGATGTTCCTCAAGGAATTTCACCATTTTTCTTATCTTTTCCATTGATTCCTCTCGACGTAGTATGTGTAGATCTACCCATCTGCCCATCTACACGTAGGTCTGTGTAGATGGGCAGCCGGCGAACAGAAGTGAAAGGGCATCGTTTCTGGACAGCATGTGGCGTAGTGCAAGGGCGTGCCAGGCTCAAGACAAGAGCATTTATCGCTGGCAATCGCTTTAAAGCGTTACATCGGTTGCCGGGAAAGGCCCATGACCGGTGACAAATAAGATGAGCTCCCGTGACCAGCCCCTGCTCCTAGTATCTACTTTCTTCATAACTTCATGAGTTGATCTTCCTGACGCCTCCGGCATATCCCAATGCAATTGCCAATTTGCTATCATGTCTCTCCAGAGGAGTGATTTTGCGTGAGAAGCTGGATATAAGAGTTCTTCGTAAAAGACTCCGTTATTGGTCGCTTCTTTGGCCGCCGCATCCGCAAGCTCGTTTCCCCACTGGCCGTTGTGGGCTTTTACCCAGAAGATGCATATTGATGGGTGAGATACAAGTATACTCCTTATCTTTCTCGCCATTGTGTTTTCAGAGTCTGCCTCCTGTTTGTAGTTGCATCCCGAGCTGCCGTAAATATAGCGAGCATCTCAGCTTGATATACTGAATTATTTTCTTTTAGTTTAGAAGCCCATTTATCCACGATCTCCGTTCCCACGGTTTTTATACAGGCAGCTCCTGTACCTGATTCCAGTTTAGAGCCATCCGTGTAATATACGACGGATTTTTCCTCAGGTGTATCATCCTCCGAAGATTCTAGGAATACTTGATTGGCCTGCAGAGATTCTGCAGGATGCGAGGTCCAGCCTATAGTTTTTTGCTCGAAGGCGTCCGGAACTAATGTTTCCCCTAACAATGGACATGGCTTGTGAAGCTTTAGAAGACGTGTGACTCTTGCCAAGAATTCTATCTTGAGGGATAATGGCGGAAGCCCCAAGATAACCCGAAGAGCATTCGTAGGTGTAGTTCTGTACGCACCAGATATACATAGAAGGAAGGGTCTTTGTATTGAATCGAGCCGTCTGAACATCTGGATCTTGGCAGAATGCCATATTAAAGCTCCATAAGCTATCATAGGCTCAACCACTGTCAAGTAGAGGGATCTCCTCAGAGCCCGTGTCAGTCCCCACTGTGGTCCAGCCATCAGGCGCATCTTCTGAAGAACACGTGACGTCTTTCTCTTCTGTTCTTTGATGTGATCTTCCCAGCTAAGTTGCTTATCGATAAAGACGCCTAAATAACATAGCACGTCCGTTTTCTTGATGGTTTTCCCTTGGAACCAGATGGTGGGAGGTCTTTTCTTTGATATCCACAAGAATTTTGTCTTGGCCATAGAGAGCGTGAGCTTATGCATGTGCAGCCAATTTGACACTGTTCTAAGGGCTTCCTCTGCTAGATCACCTGATCCCTTGACAGTAGGGGCAGATGCAATTACCAAAAGGTCATCAGCATAAGCCTGAACTTTGACGTTTGAGGGCCAATTAATTTTCACCCTTTTGAAGCTTTTTCACAGCTTTTCCCGCATCCGTGACTAACACCGCTCGGCGGTGGTTCAAAATGTCCAATAAGATTACCTTGAGCTGTTGTGGTATGGGCGCTATTGCTAGACGACGGCGTATAGACGAGTATCTGGGGTTATCGAACGCCCCTTCTATATCCAGGTATATGATGGCTACGTCATTACCTCTATTTCTTTGCGTCTTGACCTCTCCCATCATGTCTGCAAGCGCCATTTCTGCTGAACGAGCTTGTCGGAATCCATACTGGTTGGCATGCCAGAATCCTTTCCTCTCCGTGTAAAACATGACTCGTTGTACCAAAGTTTTTTCCAATACCTTCCCGAAACCAGAGAGTAAAGATATAGGGCGGTAAGCTTTTGGGTCTCTTGGACGTCTTCCTTTCTTAAATAAAAGGAGTAGCTTACCTTCTTTGAAATGATTTGAAAAACATCCCAGTTGCAGACACTTAATGTATAGGGAATATAAAAGATCTAGAAATGCTTTATTTATCGCCTTGACCATCCTGTTGTTCACCCGGTCTAGACCCGGGGCTTTCCGCATATTAAGCTGGTCAACGATTCTTTTTATCTCTTGCTTAGATATTGCTCTCATATTCAAATCCGGGTCGAAGTACATACTAGAGCTCATACAAGGAGGACCATAGTCATCGGGGTCAACATCGGGGTAAATGTCATTAAGGTGCCTTTCTCCCGCCTGTAAAATTGTTTCGTCACCAAATTGGCTCATAGTCAGGCGGGGCATAGAAGCATGATATACGGTACCAAATTCAGAGGCCGTTTTTTCTCATAGTACACGCCAGGAAGATAATTTTGTTTTACGGTACTGAGCCTGATATTTATTAAATGCCATGCGCAGGCGAATTTTGTCCCCCTGATCTTTTGCTCGTATACATCGTCTTTTCAGAGCCCTGAGCTTCCTGCGTGACACTTCCAGTTCAGTTGTCCACCATGTGCTTTTGGATTTAATTGGCATCTGCGATCCGTTGCTCCCAGAGGCAAGTAATAGGTAACTTTATAGTAATATTACTTGCCTCTTCTATTACTTGATGCACAGGGTTTTTAATATGCTGAAGTTGATCATACGTTCGGCACTCACGAATCTGCCTTATCAAAACCCACGTGGGTGTGTAGAGTTGGACCCCCCCCCCCCTCCCCCAAGATGCTCGAAGGACTGGAGCATCTTGGGGGGGGGGGCATTTTTTCAGAATATTTGTTTTCATCGGGGGAGGGAGACACGAAGAGTCAAAGGATGGTGATGGAAAGAGGGGGGAGGGGTTCTGTGTTCTTTCTAGTTCATGGTTTTTCAAGCTCCGAGTGGAAGTAATAGTTTTCGTAAGTCGTCTTTATATAAAGTATTGCGTATTTTTGAGAGCAAAAAAATAGTTATAAATAAAAAGTTCATCTTTGTTCATCCATGAATTTTTTTTTTTGATGTTTCATACATTGTTGGTGAACGTTCTATGTGATGCGTAGCACCCCCTTCCGTACACATAGTCCCCCCCCCTTTTTACGTAAACAGATTTTGAAATGGCCTTACGTGCGACTCACCTGGAATTGTTTGACGTTATTCGCGCTAATGGTTGGTTGAGCTTACCCTTTAGAAAGTCCGCAGATCTTTTAATCCAATACATTGATGAAAAGTCAGAATTTAGACACATCCTCGAAGTAAAGAGTAGTAAGTTTCATCTGAAAATCAGATTTAATCAAGTTTAATCAGATTTGTTTCATCAAGTGTCTTTTTGAAAAAGTGGAAATCTTGAAACTATATTCTGACACGTTTCCTAGAAAGAAATTCTACAAAGGAAAATAGCTATTCCATCCAAAATAGTCCAGAAAGATTGTTTGAGTCGCAGTGCAGGCTCTGTGTATTTTCTGTATGTGTATATTGCATATTCTGTAAAAGGAAAGGGATACAAAACTGCCTAGCACTGTGTGACGGAGGCTTTGTTTCTTCGTTTCCCGTCACAGTGGAGGTGCTGTATATATATTTTGTATACATTGTGTATTTAGACCATTCTCAAATCTCTCCCACTTCAACATGCCAACTTCTTTTTTTTCTTTCTTGCATCAGTCCGGGGTTGTGAGCGGTTCTATCTATCTATCTATCTATCTTCTTTCTTGCCCACAAGTCTTTTCCACACTTCTTTCGAAATCCCAGGCTGCGGTCTCCGGCCCTTATGTGCCACTGGGCGCACGTGAAATTTTTCTCCCTAGTCATTTGGTTCAGCTGTTCATTTCAATCAAATGTCTTGTACATTGCATCGAGTTGATGGCTGTCTTCGTGGGGAGAATGACACGAGCGATTCGAAACTTACGAGCGATTCGAAACTTACGAGCACGGGGCAAGGGCAGCTACCACTACAAATCTTTGCTAACTTTTCCGACGCAACTCTGCCTGTTTTGAGGTAACGGATGTAAGGTGCTTTGCATCAGTCCGGAGTTGTGAGCGGTTCTATCTATCTATCTATCTATCCAGAAAAATCGGGGCACAAAAATTTCCAAGATAGTTGCCCGAGGACCAAGAAGACAAAAGTAGAAAAGCTTTTGGAAGAGCAGCATAGCACCAGCGAATTGTGCTACGCAGCACAAGCTAGTCTTACATCATCCGGCCAGCGTACGGAGTCAAACGCAGTTATACAGGTCAGTCTGACTACTTCAAAATATGCAAGGATGAATCTCAACTTGAGTAAGAGACTCTATATATTTTTGAAAAACAAATTTCCTTCTAAAGAATACAATACAGTCGAATCCCATTCTAACGAATACCGTTATAGCGAAAATCTCGTTTTAACGAACACTTTTCTAATCCCCCAAATAAGTTTGCGTAGGAACACTGCTAGGTAAACCGGAATTCCTTTATAACGAAATTTCGATATAACGAAGTGATTCCTCCGGTCTCTTGGCGTTCGTTATAACGGGATTCGACTATATTTACGAATTTATGATGCAACCCGTATATCTAATCGGCTTGGTTGGGCAACTGGGCAACTGAATCCTTCCTTTGTATCTGAAACTGTATAACAAGCAACTAAGACTAGTATGAATAGTATACTTGATTTGTGGGTAGTAGGGCTGAGGCTAGATGTGGCAAATGGAATGGATTGACAGAAACTTTCGGCTCAGCAGTGCGATAAACCAGATTCATCAGGTGTATTTTTCTAGGGTGCAGAAGAAAAAAGGGTTTTGGGGCTTACATTTCTCCAGACAATTTTCATCGTAATCGACGTATTTCAAATAAGCGACGGAATCGTAGTGTCCACTAATTGATGGCTGTTTTCTATTGACGCATGACTCGCGGACTACACACTTATAGCCCAATTGGATCACCAAACTATCGAAATGGCATGTTCACGGGCGTGTACATAGGAATATCAGACAGGAACCACTCAATATATAGGGTGAATAGCAAACAGGGGATATGACATTTTATTGGCGAACCGTTGATAATATATAGAGGTATACTCCCAATTAGAAAAAGCTTTCAAATAACGTGTAGTACTCAGATATGTCATTGGGGATATGTTTCAAGGGGTAGAATTATTAAAATTAAAAAAAAAAAAATAACTTTTATATAGTGCCCGTGTGCCCCAAAATCCAATTAGAAAAATGGTGCTGTCTCTCCTGCTGAAAGAAAAAGAATCCATGTTTTTAGTTGCAATATTCACTGAGATATTCGAATTAAGAAACGGAGGAAAGTTGGGGGAAAAACAGCTTTGAAAATGCGGAAAAACCATTTCACCCACATTTAATGCTGTTTTTCCCAATCCCGGTGGTTCTGTATAGAATGAACTGCTAACTCAGGTCCTGGTCTAAATTAGCCATCCTGCGCATTAAAATAACCGTAGCACAAGGGAAAAAAAAACATTAAATAATTTTTCTACATTCTTGGATTTACGATTTCACGTTAGATTTGCAAAATCCATTTTTATTACAAATAAAATTTCTACCTCCGCTTTCAATGAAAAATATGTTTATTCTAAATTTTTTTTCTCGTTTAGAAATGTTAATGAGTATTTTAAAAATATATAATTCAGATTTATAACTTCATATACTTACAATCTGAAACTATTTCTCCAAAAATTGGTACAAATATGCCTAAAATTTCAAATGTATTGGTATTTTTTCTGGCAATGTAAGTTAAATTAGGCAATGTGAAGTTGCTCAAAAGAGGGCGATTGGAAAGAAAGATACTGGAAGATAATTTACCCATAATCATTTGTCTTTCTAAAATTTACTTTGAAGCAAAAAAAAAAAAGATTATGTGTGGTACATTTTTCTGTGGTTTTTTCCCCGAGGTGTTTAAAGTCTAGGTGTGTAAATGGAATCGGCCTTTGGATGGGGAATACCGGGTTGGAGGGCTAAACAAGGAATCTCTTCCTAAGAAATTTTGAATTACTAATCCTTCAAAAAGCATTTTAAATTAACAGAAATTAATTGAGACCGCATGCAAAGATATTTTCTGCTTCGATATTTGAATTTTTTTGAAAAATATTTCAATTTTTGATCGTTTGTGGGGGGAAGAGGGAACGGGTCCGATTACACGTGTTGTCGACAACACGTTATAGCAACCATTTCATTACAGTGACCGGTAGGACAAGTACCAAATGTATTCTTGGAGCGACTGCAAAGATATTTTTAATTGTTTTTTTTTTTTTTTTAATTTATCTGATCTATGAAAAATGAAATACGAAGCCCCTTGCTCCCTCTCCCCGACACCTTTACGTGGGGCAGCCGAAGTCTTATTACTTGAGACCTATACCAGCCTATGAGACTTAATTTTGCTGACAACTGTGAGTTGGCGGAATATTCCTAGACACTTGATATTGGAGCAGTTTCCAATTAACGCACGAAACTACGGAACTTAAAGAAATCTTTATTTCGAAGCACAATTTTCAAAACACAACCTTTCCAGTACGCGGAAGTCACATTCCAACTCACGCTCTCTTCTCTTGGAAAATATGTTTTTCTTTTCTCACCTTCTTTTAACAACGTATAAACAAGCAAAACACATTATGTGATATAAGGCCACAGAGAGTTAATAAAATGGCCATAGGGGCCGTTTAAGTATTACGTCAGCAAATTTATAGCCATTTTTGACCCCCTTCTCCCTTGTCAGTAAAAGTAAGCAAAACTCTGACCCCCCCGTCAGCAAAAATTCGTCAGCACTGCCCCCTACCTCCCTAACACATATTGGTGGGATCAGAAACGTACGCGAGAAGCGAGAAGGGGGTTGCATAGGGAGCTCGTGCGTCTCCCCCAGACGAAAAAAAAAATTTTTTAATGTAAATAACATTAAAAAAAAAAATTAAAATCTCGAAAGAAAAGACCTTTATATGCAATTAAAGTCGATTTCTGTTAATTTCAATGATATTTGAAGGGTAAGAACTCAAAATTTCTCTTTAAGAAATTCATTGCGACCCACCCTTCTAGCCGTATATGGTAAACCCTTGACCCGCGAACCAAATGTGGCCCTGAAGGTTATCTGATGTGGCTTGCCTTTTCGTTAGTATATATGCTATATATACTAACGAATTTCTATTAAATTAAATGCTTTTTCGGGGGTGGTAACTCAAAATTTCTCAAAAACAAAATTTTCCTGCCCCTCCCCAAGCTTTTGTGCTCCCTCCAAAGCTGCATACGCCCCTGGATAGCATCAACAGTACGACACGAAACGAAAGAATCGTCACTTACAGAGCTGCAACCTGGTTCGCCAAAGCAAAGGTCAAGCTGGGGAAAAGCCCCAATTCAATACCGCGGCCTCACCTGCTGCACATTTACTGGCGCCTATAACACCACCTCTACGAATGCGCTCCAAATAATACTGGGAACATCTCCTCTCAGGCTGCGGATGTGCTGCAAAGCTCGCTGCATAGGCTGGTCAACCCACCCGGCCTAGACACTACCAGCGCACCAAGTCACAACATACCAAGCGGACTCAGTACCACAAGAGCTAAGCTACTGTACTGATGGGTCGAAATTAGAGGGATTCACAGGAGCAGCCTACATCCGTATGGAAAAACCAGGCCAAAACGAAAATCTGGAAGGCTAAACTGAAACCGAACAACTCGGTATTCCAAGCCGAGGATTCTAGCCATTCATCAGGAGGTCAAAGATGCGGCAAATCAGAAAGAGCCAGCACAGTCTGCCGAGCATCATGACGAGGAACCAGGCGACGATCCACAATACAGCGAAACAAATCCGATTACTGCTCAACAGGCACCCGAACATTCAAGTGTCATGAATCATGGGGCCTACAGGCACACACGGGCCTGTGGGGCTACGAGGAGGCAGATAAATGCTCCAACGAGGCAACTCGCGATGGAAAGATAATCAACAGTGTACGTTTCCCACCATCTGCAGCCAAGAAGTTTTTCCTTGCACTATATGTAATCTTTGACGTATCAATAAATTTTGGTTTTACCGGAGATGCCCTGTTCCCCCCTCCCCTCCGGGGGGGGGCGAAGTGCTTACGTTGCTTCTTGCGACAGAGCCTGGGTGTCTCGCGGTTTCTCCAGTTTCTCCAGCCAAGAAGTTAGTCTGAAGAAACATGAAGTTAGTCTGAATGGCAGCTGGCTTGGGACAACCCGGAGGCATCCGGACAAACGATACACGCCTAAAATGAAAGCCAAGAATAACAGGTGGAGAGGAGAGACACAGACCATTCGCAGCGAACCTTCGCCGTTTCAAAGTCGTACCAAATGACAAGTGTAGATACGCTTAGGTTGGGACCAAAATGCATTATCGACGGCCTTCCCCCCCACACACAGCGCATCTGCACTTCGGGGCCTCAGCTCAACTCTGGACAGTGGCCTGGATAAAATGTATACTCAAAAAACCGGAACGGCTAGTAAACCTCATCACCTTCCTGAGCTACCATTCAGAGAAGGCTAAGCTGATGGAGAGCACGGATGATGATGAAGAACCGGTGGACTCGGACACACCAGTGTTCCCTTCCCCCGGAGATTTGCTAGACTGACAACAAGGCAAGTGTACACAGAGATCCAGTCAGACGCAGAAGGATAGGACCTGGAACCTGCGCAGAGCCACTAAAGACCTGAATTAGATTCCTATCCTTTATGTCCCATGAGAGGATTCCCGATTTTTCTTTGTGTAATTTTGCATTTACACATTGTGAATTGTATTTTAGAATCTCGAATAAATGTATATTGTCACATTGATTGTTTGTATATTGTCATAACGATTGTATGTATATTGTCATAACGATTGTATGTATATTGTCATAACGATTGTATGTGTATTGTCATAACGATTGCATGTATATTGTACCCTACGAAATGGGACCCCAAATCTCCCTCCTCTTCAGACTTTTCTCAGGCACGACCGCGCCCCCCCGGAGCAATGAGGGCAAAATGTCGAACGCGGCCGTTTTGAACTAGCAATAAATTGTAGGTCCCGGTCTAATTAGTCTAATACAGTAATAAAATGCTCGTGTACTAACACTGGCCCTTTTAAGCGTCATAACAGAAATCACTAACACACCTTTCCCCCCTCTTAAAAATGTCAAATCATTTTCAATGGAATTTACAACGCATTTAGGCTTCTCAATGCTAAAATAAGAGGCTTTTAAGGAGGCGAGATACTCGTCAATGCTGCTTGAAGGGTTAAGGCTATTGTCAGGTCCGTAGGTTCGATTTCGAGGAAGAACACAGATAAAAAGTTCTTCCCTGCCGAACCTGAAGCGAATACTGGTTGGCAGAGCCGGTTGATGGTACCTTCATTCCGACATCTGTAGTAAATTGATGTATGACGATATGACCTAACTTGATGTGTGGTGAAATAATAATCTAATTAGCCCCTGTGCAGGGAAGTACGCAGGATCGAAATTTTGAGGGAGCACAAAAATTTTCTTCCCGAGAAATTTTAAGTTCCCATCCTTCAATATTAATATAAATTGGTTAATATAGAAAATAAGGATGGGGGGGGGGTGTATATCTTTCTAAAATAAAACTTTCCCCCGAAATGTTATTTGTTTTTCTAATTTTTGGTCGGCTTGGGGCGTGGGTCCTCTGCCTTCGTGCGCACAAAAAGACAGTGTTGCGACAAAAAATATCTAAATCTATAATCAATTCGAATAAATATTCCTCAGATGACTATTTACGAGGTAGGCCAACAGTTAAGCATTTGTATGAATTTACCCTGATTTTAGTTAAAACCGCTCTTAGATCATCTTACGCGCAGCTATTGCGTGATTCAGACCTACAAAACTACAAGATTTGGACAAATGCCTTCGACCAATATCCAAAATAATAAGCAAAAATTATTGGCGTATTTTAGAGAGACGTAAGCAATTCAAAACTTTACTAGACTTCGGCTGTTACATGTGCATCATTAAAAGACATATGTCAAACAATAAATCAGACTGCGCAGCCGGGATTATACTATAAGTGTTTTAGAAAAAATTATTAAAAAATTAATTATATATATATATATATAAATTCAACCAATAAGCGCATCGGTTAAATTCGAGCGCATGTAACCAATAGTCTCTTATTGGTTGTTTTTTTTCAAGTTTTTTTAAAGAAACATATCATACTTCAATAGTGTAATCGCAATCTAAGTAATATTTTATTTTTTAAAACCCGAATGCGAAATCATCTGGAGATGTACATTTACCTCTCATCAGTAAGAGATGGGACGGAAATACATTAAGCTTTTTCTTAAACAATACTAGGCCATTCAAGTATTACTTCAGCATCGATGGGGGAAGGGGGTTTCCGATTTGCTGACTTTTGATGACAAGGTGGGAGAGGGGTTTCGGTAATGCTTACGTCATCAACCACCCTTTATGAAAATATGAAATATTTTTAATGACATCTTACTCGGTGCGCCAAAAACGAGAAAAACCTTTCGATAGTTTGTGAGCACTTGAAGTAGCATTCCCCCATTAATAAGTACCCTACAGCACCACTTTAGTGATCTCTAAATGTTTCGCGGATCCCAGTGGTCTGGAAATGTGTCCGTGCCGCTTAAGTGCTCTGGAACTATGCCACGCATCATTCAAGTGATCCGTAATTATGTTTCGCGGATCACTTAAATAATCTGAGAATGTGCCGCGGGTAACTTGAGTGATGTATAACCGCACTGAAAGCCACTTAAGTGCTCTAAAACTACGTCATATGTCACTCAAGGGATCTCTAAACGTGCCACGGATCGCTGAAGTGTTCTGGAAATGTGTCCCGGGTTAACATTGATCTCTATATATATGGGAATCACCCAGTGTATGTCTCTCAGGAGTTATGATTATGACGCCTATTCGAAAAGCCTCAAAGCCGTGTTGGTTATTTTTTCAAGTTTTGTAAAAAACATATCATGCTTCAATAGTGTATATATAATCGCAACCAGAGTAATACTATATTTTTTAAAACCCGAATACGAAATCGTCTGGAGATGTTCACTCTGTGACAATATTATTCAGGTACATTCATCTCTTATCAGTAAGAGATGAGAAAAAGAAATATACAGTAGTTAGATTTTTTTATGGACATTATTATATGTTTAAAAAATTTATCTATCTCCCTTTTTCTTCTACACACGTTAATGAGTAAAAAATTTGAAAAACTAGAACTTTATGTTATTTTCGATGTATAAATTTATGATCACAAGGTAGTTTGTCATCGAAAATGTCAATTTGAGTATGTCAAATATTTTTGGTCTCTCTCTCTAACTATTTTTTATTTCATCAGTAAAGCAAAGTTAATTTGCTCAATAGATGCCACATCAACACATAAGAGAAATAAGGGGCCATTCAAGTATTACGTCAGCATCGATGGGGAGGGGGGTTTCCGATTTGATGATAAGGGGGGGGGGGGTTTTGGATAATGCTTACGTCATCAACCACCTTTTATGAAAATATGAAATATTTTTAATGGCATCTTACTAGGTGCGCCAAAAACAAGGAAAACCCTTCCATAGTTTGTGGGTACTTAAAGTAACATTCCCCCCTTATTGATAAGTGCCCTACAATAGATTTGGCCATCTTCTTTCTTTTTTTCGGTCATTTTTTCACATTTCGATGAGGATCACACCCCGAAGTCCCCGCCCCCCGCTACGCCCTTTCGCCGATCACTTAAATAATCTAAGAATGTGCCGCGGGTAACTTGACTGATGTAGAACCGCACTGGGGACACTTAAGTGCTCTAAAACTACGTGATATGTCACTCAAGCGATCTCTAAATGTGTCACGGATCGCTTAAGTGTTCTGGAACTGTGTCCCGGGTCGTTTAAGTGATCTGAAAATGTGCCACGGGCCGCTTAAATGTTCTGGAATTGTACCACGGGTCACTTAAGCGATCTGTAAAAATGTGCAGCTTAATTCGTTTTTACAAAATTAGGTTTGAGGAGAGCAGGCCGCATCAAATAACCCCAAGGGCCATATTTGGTCCGCGGGCCAAGGGTCTTTATGCGATTTATCATTATATGGCTTAGACTTAGAGGATGGGTCACGATGAATTTCTTAATGAGAAATTTTGAGTACTTATCCTTCAAGAAACATTGAAATTAACAGAAATTGATTATAATAACATATAAAGGTATTTTCTTCCCAAATTCCAATTAAAAATATTTTTATTAAAAAAATAAATTGCAACGATCGTCATATGCACCCCCCCCCCCCACCCCGTGTACGTCTGTGATCCCACCAATATTAAGATTTAGAGGGGCAGAGCTGGTGACGAAATTTTGCTGACGGGGGGGGGGGGGGGTCAAAAATGGCTGAGAATTTGCTTACGTAATACTTGAACGGCCCCTAATGGAGAATACAAATTACTTGCTTTGTAATATAAATTTAATGCTCTTGCTTATAAATTAAGTGGGGTGTAACATAAATAAATCTATCCGAAAAATGCAGTTCTACGATTAACACGCTAGTTTACTACTTACTTTACCGCACGCCAACTTCGGTAATATCACCATACGGCAAGCGTGATACGAAAGCGTCATCTATCGGTAGTCAACTAATCATTCGGGAACGCTTCGATATCTCTCCGAGATGGGAAGCGGGATGTGTCCGGTCAAAGGTCACTCCAGGCTCTGTAGGTAAAGTAAAACGATCAACACGTTGGTCCGCAGGATGTCTCAGAACTCCAGCGAGAAAATTAGAGAGGGTAAGAATTCACCTGGACAAACAATTTTCCAAATGAACCCAGTGTCACAACCCACTTCTTCTGTAGATACATGCCCCACTTCGGAAGTCGCCAAAGCGTGGCAACCTTACTGCCATCATCGAAAGCGACAGGGAAATTTATTTCACTGACAGTTATGAGGGGAAAATAAATATTTTTCTTCTTTTCCTCCTTACCGATTGTGCGGGATAATATCTTCCCCGCTCTCCCTTCTACTGTTAATTTAGGATATTTTTGACACTAGTGAAATGAATTCCTTTATGATTGTTAATATACGCTGGGAATTAAAGTCATTTGCGACCATTGGTTTACGCAAAGGGAAGGTTTTGGGGTTTACCTTATTCTTGAACCGAGATTATGCAGCACTTCTTAGGGATACCTCTATCTCTAGGAGGTGGTTGATTATGGCATATTTTCTCAATAAAATCCCAACCCCTCTACCAGGAAAGAAAGAAAAGTTTAACTGCCCCTTTTTTATACCACTACCTTGCTGTACCTTCCCCGTATACGCTTCTGTTGGCGACCCTAGGTTCCCTTGCAGAAAAATATTTGTCTTGATCATCACCCTTCTAATTTTAGCGGCAGAGTTCTGGGACACCCTGTATATGGTGGTCATGGATTTAATATTGCAACATGAAATCTGGGTCAAACATGTTGAACACAGCATGTGTACATTTTTTTTTGGTATATGCGTTTTCCTATTATCCTTCTCAAGGAAAAATGAAAAACCTTTATGAAGGTGGTGCCGTTGTCAGGAGAAGAAATTTTTCAAGCTTCATCATGATTTAAAGTGTGTTTCAGGATGAAATTATGGTGAATATGCCTAATCTTTCGTCTACGCCAACAATAGCAATATTGTGGGAAGATGATCTTCGAACCGATCGCCAAAATACGCGGTTTGAATTATTATTCTCATGCGGTCGGTATGGATAGGTTTTCTGTAATTAGTACCAACTACAGTAGAATTTTTTTATTTTTAACAAAATAAGGCATTAGCACAATATATAGCAGAAAATAATAATTAAAAAATGAACACAGGAAAAACACAACGCTCTTTCCTGGAAAATAATGTGTAATCCATCAGTTTGTCACACACTTGTGTATATCAAGTGTTTGAAACAGTCAAGTGTTTCACAGTCAAGTGTTTGAAACAGTCAAGCGTTGAGCAGGAGATATTGATTTAGGTGCCTATTTACTTTGAAATGATTATTTTATGAGTAAAAATATCTACCAAACTATTCTGAGGAACCGCAGGTGAACCATGAATCTGGCAAAGAAGCCGCAGGTGGACAGTGTCTTGAACATAGCCCTGAAAGATGCACTATCGAATATTTATAACTGCTTATACATCGAACATTCAAGGACCGGACACAACCCGCTTCCCATCTCAGAGAGATATCGAAGCTTTCCCGGGGATGGGTGTATCCGGAAATTTATTAATTTATGTGAAAAAAGCAAACAACGATATACATATATACAATAAAGAATCTGGAATAAAAATTGTAGCACCATAACTGCATATACAATGAAACCTCGATATACCGCCACTCCGTTGAGCAAGAAAGATCCCCCGTATCGTTGTACGGGGGATTTATCATTATGTCAAGTATAGATGTTGTGAGGTTTTACTGTATACACACGCGTAGTTACTTCTCGAAATTCGATACATATTCCGTATGAAGTAGGCCTAGGGTTTCTAGGCCTTACGTGTTTCAGAAATTCATGAACATCATAATTGGCATCTCTCTCAGGTGTTGGCGAGATTACTTTTCCTGTTTTTCGAAGTAATTATGCGCTAGTGTCTTGATGTGGGAATACATGGACGGCATCTTCAACTCGTTGTGAAGATCAGTGAGACAAAATTTTTTGGACACCGGAGAGAGGCCGTAGTTCTGGAACTTTTGTAGCTCGCGTACATGTTCTTAAGGCCGAAACACATAGTTTTCATGAATCAGAATTCGCAACGTCTCTGACGATCACATCACGTCAGTCAGTCTATAGTGTGTTTCGGCATTTAGATGCGGAAGTCCAAGCTCGGGCACCATGTGTTAACACTGGGCGAATGATTTGTTTGTACGTCAAAACTTTGTCCCTCGAACTGAATTTGGACTTCGGATGGCAGAATCTCAGTAAATTCTCCAAGAGGGTTTGAACTTCTTTAATTGGGATTTTGCTATGGATTTTTTGAAGTTGTCATTTTTAGTGTGATACCAGTTAATAGGTAGGGTAAATGGCACGATATCCTGTCGGTGTATGTTGATCTTCGTGTTTGATGGGGTATCACAGTTTGTGATCACACATTTATTCCTTAGTAATTAGATCCAGGGCCCTACCATCCCCCCCCCCCCATGCTTATAAAGGGATATTCGAGAGAAACTGACGTCCAGCGCCACGACCACCTAGATCAGTGTTTCTCAACCGCCGGGCAGCGGCCCAGTTCATGGTTCGAATCTCCCCCCCCCCCCCTTTTACTTCTTCGGATGATTCTTTGGGTTTTCCTCCGAATACACGGAGGGGAAACGATGCCTGTTCAAGATGTGGAGGGAACCACTAATTGATATTCGGATTATACGGTATTTTGCACTCGCCATGGCGTTGCGTTTGTGAAAAATTATTTTTTAATATTATTTTTGAGAAAAATAATAGCACGCAAAACTTGAAATTTTTCTATTTTACTATGCGAAAAGTAATGAAACGTGTGTGAGGTGGCTGGCTCTGATAGGTCATCCCCCGCAGCAAGCGTATCCTGCGACCTCACACACCTCCGGGAATGTCGGGACGTTTCATATCAGTTTGAGTGCATGTGAAAAAAACACACACACACACACACACATATATATATGTGTGCGTTTTACGGTAAAAAAGCCCGAAGTCGAGTTGGTGAAAGCCCGAAAAAAATTCTCGTAAACGTATACATTTCGGATTTTTACCAAGCACTTCGGTAAAAACTGACATTTAGCAACTTTCACGCATGAAAAAATTAGGAAAATTGCGACTTCTCTAATTTTCATAAATTCGGAAGCTTGTCATTTATTAATCGCAACGGTCCTGATGCTAATTAAAATCATAATTAATGAACTTATTTTCGTTGAAATATATTCGTGAAAATTAGTAAAAAATGTCTGCTTCTCTCTGATTTCCATAAATCATTCAAAAAAATTGAAGACATAAAACAAAACAGCGTCATGGGTGGGATTAGAACCATGAACCTTTCAATCGCCATCGATTCTGTGTCGCCGTCGTACCAACTGCTCAACCAGTGCTGCTAGCACCTAGCACATAATTCGTAATTAAATATATCAATTCTCGAACACCTACGTGTCTCTAATGCGCATGCGCTCTCTCGAATGCACACCTGTAGTAATTGCGAGCGCTAGACGTCCCTTTCATAAGCATGGGGGAGACCTCCAAGAACTTTCTGCTGGTTGAAATCACTAACAAATCCAGGATGCCCTATTATACCATACCATCTACCATCTACAGAAGAATGTCCCGGTACATTATTAATTTAATAGACATTTAATTTATTTTTTTTGATAAAATTTTTTACTGTAAATATAAATCAAAAACATATTGTTTCACCCATAATCTTTCTTTTCGTTTTTTTTTTAAATTATGAAACTGTTCATATATACAGTCAAGGTCAGTGTCTGTTTCATCTAAATCCTCTCAATTAGTTCAACAAACTTCTCAAACTACAGTTGTCCAAAAGATAGCGCCGCAGCAAACGAAGTTGTGGCCGTTCAAGTATTACGTCATCATCGATAAAGATGGGGGGGGGGGGTAAGGGGTTTCCGATTTGCTGACTTTTGGTGACAAGTGGGGGGGGGGGTTTGAATAATGCTTACGTCATCAACCACCCTTTATGAAAATATGAGTTAGGATTCAGAGGGGCAGAGCTGATGACGAAATTTTGCTGACAAGGGGTGGGAGGGGTCAAAAATGGCTAAAAACTTGCTTACGTAATACTTGAACGGCCCCTATTGTCAGCTGATATGTGCATTTAGTTCATTTTTGGACATACTCGCATGAAAATGGTTTCAAAGATCATAGAACATTGAAAACCATACCGACTTGGATTTGTGCTTTGACGTCGTACCCCTACGTACCAATACGAGAACGTTCCGGAAGTTCAGAACTCGAACAGCGCCAGAATCATTCCCGAGTTCCATTTCGTGGGAAAGACGTCGCGCCAACATGATCGCGCAAGTATCGAAACATTTGAAGAGTTTTCTTCAAATTGGCAAAATATTAATGAATGATCAATAAGTTCGGGAGGCTGCAGCGATATCCTTGAAAATCACTGGGGTTATCTGTTGCGTCGGAGTGAATATTTTTTATCTTTATGCTGGTTTAACCCTTTCAGACCCTGGTGCCCACAAATATGCCAGTGGCGTTTTCTCACTGTAGAATTTTTTTCAACCTCTGGGAGTAAAGCCCTGACTTAAAGGATTGTGTAAGTTTTGAGTTAGAAATTTGGTGAATATGAACTTTAAGGGTTTTCATCAATGGGAAACACTTTAAGTTGAACTTTCGGGGATTTATTTCAAGATGGCTTGAAAGAAAAGGTGGTTCCGGGAAAAGTATGATTTATTACGTAAAATTTACAATCAAATTCTGGAAAAAAAATTTGAAGATTGCATATGAAGATGAATATATCCTACATCATCTTGGCTGAAAAATTTGAATGAAGTGAATCTTATTTCTTCACAAAATTTTTTTAAAAAAATTGAAAGTTTGAAAAAATAAAAATTTGCTGACATGCAATTAATTATATGAACATTACGTTTCAATATATTTTCTGAGTATGAAAAATTTGAAAAAAATACATTTTGAAAATTCCAAAAAATGAATTTTCGGGTCTGAAAGGGTTAAAATCATGCAGATATCCATAATTAATGAATTGCGTTACAACACATAATTCAAAAACCGAATATGGAGCTTTCTGCTGCAATCAGTACCGTCCCACGTACTAAGAAAGCACCGGAGAATCCTCCCTTCAAGCCCAAACATATTAATTTCCCATTTATTTATCCCAGAACAAGGAATTTTACCGGGAGTCTTATTTGGATTTCCTAATGAAATTATAGTGTAAAAATTTCGAAGAAAGAAATTGAAGTGGACGCATAGGAAACCTACAAGAGGGGCACATTATCCTTCTCCTCCTTATGAAGGGTCATGCACCCTAACATCAAGAGGTTTCTGAATTATCAGTATGAAAGTGTATCCCCCCCAACACACACAGGATCAAACCTCATTTTTTAACTTCGAGAATTAATGATAATGATGCATCAAACTCTAATCATTAAGTGGCAGTGATATCACTAAAGTCTGTCTTGCCTGAATTCAATATTTGTTACCTGTGCGGGTTTAAGAGTGACGACGTTTAAGTGAGTGGTCGAAGAATCGGGCAACACATTGTTCAGAGACTGAATATGGAGCTTCCAGTTGCACACAACCTTCCTTCCCACTTACCAAGAACATGCAGGAATAGTTTTGAATTCCACTTCGCTTCTTCAGGTGATTCACTTTCCAGCTGATCTTCAAACCTCAGTTTATTGGGCTGCAAACCGCGAGCTAAAATGGAGGATACAGCCTGCTCATATCTATCATCTGCCTATGGAACCAAAAATATCATGGTTATAAAAAAAAGTGTCTGTTGAACACATTGAAATCCTATTTCTAGTGACTCGAAAAGCAAAAATGGGAAGTGCCCGCTAATGAAGAATCCACTTCATGTATATTTTGAATCTTTGCACTCCTGAATGTTGCATCGATACGATGTTAAAAATAAAGTAGAACACGTTTGCAATTCATTCCACAAGTATTAACACTATGTAATTATAATTATGACAAGGTATATTCGAATGATTTCAGCTCGAACATTACGAAACTTTTACCACACACAATGATGACTTCAGAAGAATTCCCGGATTCCCTATTTCAATGGGTTCTTTTCCACGTGCTTCACGCAATATACGAGTATTTCCGATAAAACGCGTACTTAATGATTAACGCGTGAGATGATTCGACATATTTGCTCGATAATGGCGTTAGTTCGCAATCTTCAATCAATCTCGGAACTTATTGAGAGAAGGGAATTTGCTGGGTTCTTCTCTCAAAAAAGACGCAATAACTCAGTCGTTTATTGAACGTTGTTTCGCATTGGCAATTACTACGTGTGAAAAATATATCAGCCCTTCCACGCTTTTTAATCGCAGATCAAAGAGAAAAAAACCGGTAGTCATCATGCTGTGAGTCACGCCAGGAAAATATATCTAAAAATATGACACGTAGCTCGTAAATCACACCTATTGAAATACTGTATATGCGAGTTGTTGAAAAAGAATAATCATTCACAATCCAAACACGAAAGATTTGCGGCGTATCAAACGGCACAGGGCATGAGTCAAATATTACTTATTTGTAAAAATACTTGACTCATTGTTGGAATCTCTCTCTCTCTCTCTCTCTCTCTCTTCTCCGTCTCAGCACATACTTTCTGTTAGACAACTCATGATCAATTTGTACAAGGAGACCAGCTATACATATAGCTTTTGAATGAACAATAAATTTTACTTGCCGAGAGAAATGGTCTTAACGTTGTACCGAGCACTCTCTAGGATAGAATGAGTAGTTGAGATACAGTTCCCAGTTATCTCCGGATAGCTAAGAACATGTAATGTACACCACTTGCCTATCCACTTTCCAACGAATGTTACAGTAGAAGTGCACAGAACGTTTGTGGTAATTTCAGTTAGTGTTCTGACCGCGGCTGGTTTAGCCGAAGACACTCTTACCTTGACGCTAGCAAAAATACTTGCGTTTTTCTACAGTTCGGGAACATCTTCTGTTGAAGTATCACAAACAGGCAAAATTAAATTTAACATATTACACTGATCGGTTAAATTTAAAACAAGATTCATGCCAAAGTTTTCATATTAACCATCCAAAACGAAATTTTAGGTTTAAGATTTGTCACATTTCTGATCATGACTCAAGGTTCAAATCTGATGATCAATTTTATGTTACTTTCATGGCTAATTACTAGAGTCTTGGTAGTGAAAGCTGAGATTCAAGGTCAGTCACATCTCTTCCCCGAGGTTCATATCCTTGGTTGAAGATCAGCCTCACAAAGTTGTGGCCAAGTTTCCAAGCTCAAGATCAGTCTCATTTAGAGCATGGATCGTGACCAAAGTGAAAGATTCGATATCAATAACGTTTCATAAAATTTTCAAGACCAAAGTTCAAGATCAAAATCATAGTCTCATTCCTCACAAAGTCAAGCCGAGATTCATGATCAGTTTTATCTTTTTTCCCCCTTAAGTTCATTACCTTGGTTGAAAATATCAGTCTCGTTACTCATAAAATTCGTGGGCACGGTTAAAAGTAAGACATTGGCCACATTTCTAGAAAACTTTATAACCAAACTTCAAGATTTAAAATCAGTCTCAATCCTGATAATGTCAATGACAGCCAAGATTCAAGATCACTCAAATCCCCTCCCGAAGGTTCGTGGCCGCGGTTCAAGACAGCAATCTTCTCATTTTGAAAGATCATAAACTGGGATCAAGATCAGTCCCAACTCCTCATAAAATTCATTGACAAGGTTAAAAGCTTAAGATTGCCTAATGTTTTTAAAACTTGATGATGAAACTTTAAGATTCAATATCAGTTTCATTCCTTATGGCATCAATGACAGCCAAGATTCAAAAGATTAGTCTCAATCCTCACAATGCTAATGACAGCCAAGATTCAAAAGATTAGTCTCAATCCTCACAATGCTAATGACAGCCAAGATTCAAAAGATTTGTCTCAATCCTCACAATGCTAATGACAGCCAAGATTCAAAAGATTAGTCTCAATCCTCACAATGCTAATGACAGCCAAGATTCAAGGTCAGTAGCATTCTATCCCCCCTTCCACCACCACGAAGATTTATGATCAAGATTCGGAGTTCAAGATTAGTCTTTTTCATAAGGTTAATAATATCCAATATTCAAGATCAGTGGCACCTTTCCACCATTCGTGGTTCAAAAGATCAGTCTCTCCTCACTTTCAAACATAATGAACCACGATCAAGATTAGTCTCGTTCCTCACAAAAATCATGAACACATTTGAAAGTTTAAGATCGCCACATTTCTGGAAAACTTTAAGATTCAAGATCAGTCTCAACCTCACTACGTCAATAACAGCCAAGATCCAAGATCAGTCTCGATACTGACAATGTCAATGACAGCCAAAATTCTAGGTCAATAACATCCCTCCGCCACGAAGATTCATGAGCGCTGTTTGAAGTTCAAGATCAATCTCATATTCCATAGGGTTTATAAAAGCCGAGATTCAAGATCAGTCATACCTTTCTTCCAAGGTTCATGACCGTGGATCAAGAAATCAGTCCGCTCAGGGTGGTAATCGCCGACATGGTTAAAATTATAGCCTAGTCACAATTTTTGAATAAGAGATCGACATGGCTTTATTAAAAACCTGAATTTAACCAATTCGTGTCAGTCTCAATCCTGATAGCGTCAATGACAGCCAAGATTCAAGATTAATCTCAATCCTGTTCACGTCAATGACATCTTAGATTGAAGACCAGTCCGAATACTTACAATGTCAATGACAGCCAAGACTCAAGATCAGTCTGAATACTTACAATGTGCCAATCACAGCCGAGATTCACGCATACACAAGAGCAGTTCTGAATACTCACAAGGCCAGTGACAGCCAAGATTCATAAGGTCAGTAACATTCTACCTCACGAAGATTCGTGACCGCGATTCGAAGTTCAAGATCAGTCTCATTTCCCAAAGTGATAATAATTGCCAAGATTCAAGATCAATCACACCTTCGTCCCCAAGGTTCATGACCGTGGTTACAGACACCATTCCTCACAAAGTTCATGATTAAATTTCAATATCAGTCAAATTTCTCACGAGGAAAAAGCTGTCCACTTAATGAATATCAAAAACCAAATAATGAATGTATGATAATTATTAGATGAAGACAACGAGAAAATACTGAGGTAATCGCATGCAGATGGTGTCGGTATATATATTTCCCGCTTATAATAATTATTCATAGAATGTTTTCTCTCTATTGCCGTCCTTATTATTTCTTTTTACTCAATAAACGAACAGCAAGAGTTGCACAGTCATATCCTGTTGAGATAATGGCGAACTGTGAAGTAGAAAATTCCTATCGTGGAAAAATAAAAGCATTGCTTAAGTGCGAAAAATATTCCTATCCGATCACTTTCATTGTTTTTTTTGGGTTTTTTGCATTAACCACGTCTGATGTTGGTTTTTGTACAAGTGGCACCATTTTCACAGATATCTATTATTCATTCGTCTCATTGTTAGTTGCATCCAGATGTCTTTTTTTTATTTCGTATTGAACGAGTGTTGCATTAAACGGGGAAATTAGTTACCATTTTTCCTTCTTTTCTGGATATTCATTATTTTTTGGAATTAATTATTTTATTTCTCTCTCTCTCTCTCTCTCAATTTTATGCAAGTCGTAGGCCTACTGTGTTTCAGAAACTGAAGTAATTCCAATACAGCACGTGATACCGTGGAGCCTTCCCTAACTGGCACTCCCCGTTAACGGACATCTCCCATTAACGGACACTTTTATGATTCCCCGGTCCCGTTTAATAGGACTTTAATGTATTTCACTCCCCGTTTTAGCGGACACTCTCGACACTCTCAATCTTTTTCCCGAACTATAATTTGTTAATTTTTGGCCACAAACCGACAATTTTTATCATATTCAGTTAGGATTATGTCTAATCCCAAGCTCGTGTTGGTAAATAGTATAAATCAGTGATTCCCAACGTGGTCGTTAACGCCCCCTATGGGGGGGGCGATGGAATGTTCCAGGGGGGCGGTAGAAGCTACGGATTTAACATAGGATTCTATGGGGGTAGATTGCGTTGGGGGGCGATGGAAGAAAAATATTTCTGAAGAAGGGGGCGGTGGGACAAAAAAAGGTTGGGAAACTATGGTATAAATCGTCAATTAATTACTTTATTAACTGAGCGTAACCATGGTCCAGGATTGTGAATTCGAATGGTATTGTGGGTTTTGTTTGTTGACACATGTCAAGAAAGCCAACATTAAGAGGCTGATAATGCTGTTATGGAGGTTTCTATCTTCTTCACACTTATTTTAATTTAATTTAATTTTTATTGCGAAATATGTGGGGTGCACGTATCATGTACGGGTAAAAACATTAATTGGTTTGATGAAGAGAGGAAAGGATGTACAGTCAATCTCGTTTATAACGTTCCCGCTTGGAACGTTTTCGCGCTTAGTATGACTTATTTTCGTGGTCCTATCTCTAACAAATTATTATTACGATTTCCCGTTTAGAGAGTTTCCCCGTTTACAACATTTTTTCATGGCTGTTTTTTTGAAAAACGGTATAAGTGGGATCAACTGTATATTATTTTTTCCATATTTATCAGACTTTCCAACTTTTTTTTGGGGATTATGCCTAATCGCCGATAAAAGTAATGAATTTCGTGAAATTAGATCAATTTTTCTCTATGGAGGCAATTGGTGATTATGCATAACCACTGGTGAATCACTTTCACACAATAACATATAGGCCTGCATTATAGCATTGAAATGAATAGGAACCAATTGCAATCCAAGCCAAATGTCGTATAAATGTGAAAATCGTATAAACGAGGTTTATCTGTATATCTCACTTTCCCACAAAATTTTTGGTCCCATGAGTGTCCGTTATCGGGAGGCTCTACTGTAGAAACATTCTTAAACCTCTATGATAACCCTCATACAAAAACATATCTTACATTTTCTATTTTCAAAAATACGGATGTAGATAGGGGTCATTCAAGTATTACGTCAGCATCGAGGGGGGGGGGGGTAGGGGGTTTCGGATTTGCTGACTTTTGATGACAAGGGGGAAGGGGGGTTTGGAGGTTGCTTACGTCATCAACCACCCCTTTTTGAAGATATGAAATATTCTAAGCTGCTGACGAAATTTTGCTTACAGGGGGGAGGGGGGTCAGTGTTTTGCTGACTTTTGCGGACACATGGGAATATAGAGTAGCGTTTCTCAAAGTGTGAGTCGCGGGTCCAAGGGACGCCGCGGCGATCTTTTCCAAGTAGGTCTAGTTGTCATACAAATATATGAAACAAACATGAATGGGAATTAGTAGGTCGAATGAGTGTCACCTAATAGCCATTTTTGTGATATTTGAATATTAAACTACATTACTGCATGAATATTATTATTATTATTTTTAACTGCTGCAATAGGCCTACTGTATTACTGTATGCTATTTAAGTAGGAATGGATGTAATTACTTAAGGAGCAAAAAAAAAAAAAAAGATAAATTTGGTCGGGAATTAAAAAGCGTTCAAAAATGGGTTAATTCTGATAGTTCATGAGAATTGGATTTAATCAATTAAAATTTGCAAATATCTATTAGTTATTAATATATATGTTTTTGTGAATTCTGTAGAATAGGCACAGGCGTACCGTTTTATGGCCAACATGAAATAAGTTTATAAATTTCTAAAATATTTGTCTCGAAAATGGATTAAAATAACTTTTTCTGGTTGTTCATGTGAATTGAATCAATTAAAATGATCGTATGAAATTAATTTTAACAGTTATTAAATTTTTTGAATTACAGAATATTAAGTTAATTAAAAGTTACCATTAAATAAGTTTACAAATTTATATAAAATCGATCAAAAATTTACTTCTGATACTTCATGAGAATTGTATGAAGCAATTGAATTTTTTAGAGAGAGAGGGATGGGGCTTTTTCCCTCAGCCCAAGATATCAATTAAACAGTTATTTTCTAGATCTACTAGTCTCTACTTCAGTTCCTCACGCCATAGTGCGTGAAATAAGGAAGGCAGGGTCGTGTCTCTTTCTCTCTCCAGTGCTGTAGATGGTAGCATGCTTACCCGGTATGCAAGAGGGCCTGGGTTCGAGTCCCAGCGGAGACAAGATGACTTTTCTTTCTGAGTTCACCTCAGCATAATAACCAGAAAATAAATGTTTCCTCAATTAAAATTGGTTTCAAAATTAATGTAATAGTTATTAAATCTTCTGATTAAACAGAACATTTAATGTTTTACGACCACTTTTGTATGAATCAATTAAAATCATTACAAAATTAATTTAATAGTTTTTTTTTAGTTTTTGCACATTATTTCACTAATTTCTAAAATCGGTCAATAATTAATTTCTGATGTTTTATGAGAATTGAATGAATCAATCTAAATTAGTATACAAAATTAATTTATCATTTAATAATTTTTTCTGAATTATATAATGTTTACCGTTTCATATCCACCATGAAATTAGTTTATAAATTTCTAAAATCGTCATTGCGCCTGTAGAATTCCCGATAAAAATGTACACGTTTAAGGAAATGAGCAACCATGACTCGACATTGTATAACATGGCATTGCGAAAAAAAATAACCATTGTCTTTAAAAAGGATGTGATATATTTCTCATTACGCAACTGACTCTCACCATCCGTCTCGTCGCAATTGTTCAGAGACAAACACCGAAGCCATCGCTCAAATGGGCGGAAATCCCTGCTCATGCGCAAGCCTCATTGGTCTCGCAGTGTATCTGTCTAGCTCCGCCCAGGTATCGCCATTGGCCATGACTCGGCTTCGCCCAATGACAAGAAGGGCGCTCATCCAGGTGGAGCAACCCCAAATTGCTCTTGCTCGGCCAATGAGAGATCAGAGACGGGTTTCGAGTTCGGCCAGGTGTGCGCTGCTTTGTTTTGTTTGTGGCTTCATTTCTCTTCTCCATTCATTCATTGTACCCTTTTTCAGTTGCGTCAAGTGCGCCTAATCACTCAGTCTGACTTTTAACAAGGCAAAGTGCGGTCGCCCACTAAAAGTGTTCTACCGATTCGACGCAGGAGGGCGCCACCATACGAGTGCTTAATATTTTCACCTGGTCTGTAAGCACCTGTAAGTGATCACACAGTTGATTGTGTTTCGTAATTGGTCATTGATTGGAAACTTTCTAAACTTTACGGATTCGGCACTTGTTTTCCTTGGGCGGTTATTATACCAATTCTGGGACTGAATCTTCTTGGTGGACACTATTTTCAATTGGCAAAGTGATTGATTTACAAAGATTTCAACACTCCTTGAAGGTAAGCAACACAAAATTCATCTTCTCGAATTATTCACCAAAGTAATTGATGAAACTGTAACAAGCGCGTTTGAAATGTTCTTGCGCCAAGATTAGACCTGAATTTCTCAAGTTGAATTCTATAAAATGATAATTTAACATTCAATAAACTGTCTCGAATTCTGACCGTGAAATGTCATTTATTTCTTTAATAACTATTAATCAGTTTTCCATACATTTTCTTTCCTCTATGTAAAAGAATAGATATAGGCGTATAGGCCTACTCTGATATCTCTTGGGATGATTATATTTCATGTTCACCATCAGATGGCGCTTTCAATATAATTTTTGGATCTATAAATTTCCAAGTAAATAAAATTAACAAAAAAAAAACACATTTACTTTTACAGTTTCGGCACAGTCTATGCCCATAACCAGAAAAAGAGCACACATATGTCAACACTGATATATGAAAATTAAAATTATGCCAATCCCTGAATGCAACTCGCAGAGGGTGGTAAAATAAAAAGTCCATGAATAAGAAATGAGGAAAAATCTTCGAGCACTATTGGGTGTTTTCATGAGCAACTGGTTGCAAAACCAGGCCACCACTATTACTGGATTCAATCAATCCCCCAAAATAAATCCACCCGATTTTTGTCCACGACTGCTGGTGATCATTTGTTTCCCCGTGTCTGAACTTCAAATAACGAGCCTAATCTCTCTCCACCCTTCGTCTCATTTCTCGATTAACCTTGTTATATGAGATTTTGCATGGTCTTTGATACTTCTGGTATCCTAGCCAAACCATCCTACATCTCCAGAAGACTCGGCCATTCCCTTCAAATAAAACCCACTTTTGCTTCTAGTGACTGATTTAAACGCAGTTTCTTTCCTCCTGCCATTGGTGAATGGAACAAACTTCCCAGCTCTATTGTTGACTTCTCCACTATCACTAGTTTTTTGTCCAATATCCAAACAATATTTTTGTCACTTTCAATCGCATCCTCTTGTATAGGCCCCAGGGCCAACAATATTGTATAAATAAATCAAATTTCTCATTTAACTTGCAGTAAAATGAATAGTTTTCCAACTTTCGAGGCGCGAATGCGAGCTGATCTCCCCGGTAAAAAAAGTCTTGCCGCAGAGAGCAACAAGCCTGCAACAGTACAATTATATTAAATCATCACTCTTCACTCATGATTCGAAAAACTGATAGCAGATGTCAGCACTATAACGAGCATTTCAGAGAATAAAACTTCGCGTTAGGGTCACAGCACATTCCAACATGTAACAATTCTTTGGAAGTTCCGCAGAGGAATGTGGAAGAGGTGCATGTGTGGTTTAGTAATAAAATGACTATATGTGTTTATGTATTTATGAATTTGTAGCAGACCTATTCACATAATTACGGTATGTTATCTGTAGGCCTAATAGTATTCGTTCTGCAACAATTCCGAATAAAATTTTTATAGCGAACTGCGAGTGATTACCGTAACAATCTCCGGATTTGCATTTTGGCAGGAATATTTTCGTGCAACGAATGAGAATAAACTTCAACTCCCTTTCGGCCGAATCATCTTTTAATAAATAATTATATTGAGATAATTATGTTGCAGCAACTATTTTTTTGCCATTGTTTCGTACCTTTCTCTCAAACCGAGCACAACTCTTGGTCAAGGGCAATTGACTACCGAGTGAGTTGTATCGGAAGTGTGTGTGTGTGTACCTAACAGTCAGATGTGTCTGATTTTTCAGTACTGCCATCTTTATTTCATATCATTGTGTCAAACCATACACAACCACGGTCTATTGCCATTCAACGCAAATTCTACCGATTCATCCTAGAACAGTGGTTCTCGACCTTTCGAAGGTCACGGCCCGGTTGATTTATTTTTGTTAGTGGAAGGCCCGGTGATACACACGACTAACAGGAACTAAATGGTAAAAATTAAACGGCAAATCACTCACTGCCCGGTTTGATTCATGTCAGTGCCCTGCGGTTGAGGAAACACTGCCCTATAGAAGAGTCGAGTCTGATTTGTGTCGGTTTACCTACAGCAGCGTTTCTCAACCTGTGGTCTGTGGAACATAAGTGGTCCGCGTGCAGACTTGGTAATTTAGTTCCATACATCAATCGTAAAATTGTTCAATTGCTGGAATTGATAGGCCTACTAGTCACATCCTTATGGGTTCAAATAGAAATGTAGCTTCATATATATTTGGCCACACCATAATATCTCATCGAGGAAAATGCCGGTCCCCAAAAAGCAGGATATCACAAGTTGTAGTTAAAAAGTGCAAAAAAACGACAAATTTATTGTTGCAAAAAATTGCTGAAATAAAGGGCTATTGCAAATTGTAGTACAAAAAAAAAATTCGTTTTGACTTGTCGACCATATTTTATTAAAGGAAAATACGGGAAATGGGGATCTTAAACACGGCGAAATACGGGACATTGTCCATTGTCACCTAAAAATGTTGCCAAATAAGTAGGCAAAATTAGCAGTTGTTGATAAATAATATTCCCAAAAGCTAACAAATGGTTACGAAATGAAGGGCTACTGGAAATCGCTTTGAATTTAAATGTAGTTCAACATTCATTATTATCAAAATATAATCTAAAAAAATTATCTTTAGTCAAGAGTAGGACCAAAAATTCAAGTAAGCTTCGTGGAAAAAAACGGGACGACTGTATAAAATCTGGCCGTCCCGTAAAGTACGGGACGCCATCACCCTCATGTAGGTTTGCGTTCCGTCGAATTGTTTCAGACATTTTACTAGTCCTTGGATTCAGAAAGGTTGAGAAAACGCTTACCTGTAGTATTATTATGTGCATATATCGCTGACACTAAATGTATTGGAATAAAATCAAAACAGAACTTTATATTTCTTTAAAATAACTTATGTTTATACGTAGCTCCCGTCTTGTCAGGGGGAGGGAGGGGGGCATTGACCGGACCCAACGCCCTGAGTAAAAAAGATGCCTATAAAAATATGGATGAAAATACGCTGTAGAGTCTGGATAATCTGAAGTAAACGGGACAATACCAACTTGAATTATTGAAAATTCAGATTATCCAAAAAACAATGGAAAATGACTTTTAAAGATCTCGGTGGGGTTCTTCCTATGTCAGGGGTTCTTAACCGTGGTCGTGACCATGGTCCCAACATCCTGGAGCAGGACCCCTAGGATGGGATCTTTTGCGGGCCTCTTTATAGTGAATTTATGGCGTGAAAAAGCAAAAAAAATGATGAGAATCGTCCCGGGGCCCAGTCAGCTTCCCCCTTGTGGGGGGCCATGGTCGTGACTCAGACTTGGATCCTGGGGGCTCTCTAGATGGGTCGTATAAACTCACTTACAGCCGAGTATTCTTCAGCTATGGGTCACAACGGAAACTTTATTCGGAGTCTTTTTCAAAATGTAGCATGCAAATCTACTTTCAGCCAGAGTGAATGAGGCTTCAGGTATGGCTCACGACCCAAACTTGATTCGCAATGGCTTCCGAAAAAATTCGTACAAACCCTCTTATAGTCAGGGATTCTTGAGCTATGGGTCATGACCCGAAATTGATTCGCATTGTCATCTAAGATGGGCCGTAAAAATCCTCTTACAGCCAAGTAATCTTGACGACGAAAATTTTATTCCAAAATGGGTCGCAAAAATCAACTCACAGTCAGAGACACTTCAGCTATGAGTCATGACCCAAACTTGATTCGCAGGGGCTTACTAGATGAGTCATTCGAATCTGCTTACAGTCTGTTATAAATGTAGCCTACACTTATATACGCTCTAGCGGAGGAAAATCTCTATCTCCTCTGTAGCTTAGTGGTCAGAGCACTCGTCCGGCAATCGAGGGACCCGGGTTCGACTCCCGGTAGAGGCAGAGGTGAGTTTTTTCCTTCCTTAAAAAAATTAACATCTCAAATAATAAATATCTTCACAACATCCAGTCTTCTGTATATCTTGACTTATAAAAGTGCCTACACTTATTGCATTACTGGTCTCATTCATTTCGGGGGTACCAGTCCCATGGGTCGCGAAGCTGATCTTGTTGTTGATTTTGGGTCGCCGCTGAGAAAGATCAAGAAACCCTGCCCTATATTAATTTTTGGTGAATATAAGTGGTAAAAAAATTTAGAAAACACAAGGTCCGTCACATGGTTGTAACTCCGTCAACCCTTCAGTTGTATTCTGCTTCTGCTTACATAAGCCATTCCAATACACCAGCGGTTCTGAACCTGAGGCCATATGCCCCCCCCCCCCTAAGGTCCTGGGACACTCTGAGGGATCCTGGAGCACAATAAGTGGTAAAGGGCAACAGAAAAATGTGAAGAAATGAAGCTTTCGGGTCAAATATGTTGGGAAAAAATATAACTACTTTCAGAATCCAGCAGAGCCGTCCATGGAACCGAGGCATCTTAACCTATGTCCTTCCCCCTCCCCCCACTGTGGGGGCATGGCTTGGGGTCCTCATGTCCATAGGGTGGACATGATAGTAGTTGTTACGGTTACTTCCATCTAAGTTTACCTATAGGGCCACCAGAAATTTTATAGTACATCGAATTATTCGCAACCTTGAATTCTCCAGACATCAATTATTGACTCTACTACAGGCCTATAACTAAAAATACATTCATTTAAACCGAGCACAACTCGGGTTTATCGCAATGTGCAATTTGCTACCGATTGAGTTGTGCCGTTAGTGTGTGTAGATACCTAACAGTATATGAGTGAGCATCCAATGTCGCGTTTTTGAATTTTAAGTGCTGCCATCTATGAGAGAAACGTAGTGATTGAGTATTTGTACCGTTGTAGGACTGTTGCTTTTTTCTCTGAGGCGATACTTTTTAACGGGGAGAACGGCTCACATTCGCACTTCCAAGTTGGAAAACCACAGAAAACCAACTTCAGCTGACCGCCGGTAGGGGTTTGAACTCGCGATGCGAGTCCGTCACTATGGCCACTCGACTACGACAGCGGCAATTAAAAATACAGCAACGCAAAATAAGACCATCGTGATAAGAAAAAATTATAGTTTTGAGAATTAATTGGCCAAGGAAGAACCACAAGATTGTTTTTGGTGGGTGATGATTGCCCGTATGATGTGTGGCAGAGCAAATAATTATGGCGTCACTTGATTTCTTCTTAATTTGACCTCAAAGAAGATCCGACATCAAGCACATAAACGTCTCTCAAACAGCATATTTCCAGCTTAAACTCAAATCTCATAACTGCACTCATCTTCTATAATAACCTTCTAAGAACGATAGATGATACCAGAAAGCAAATCGAAACTTCCATTACGTACGTGAAGATCAACGAATTCCGAAAACTAAATTAACGTGTTAGTAATCAAAGAAATGCAATAACAACACTGTGCTCACAAAAAAAAAATAAAAGAGAGAAATTTTTCATGTTCCTAAGGAATTTTTGTTGGTTATTACTAGAGCCCGGATTATATGCAAATGCATATGTGCATTGCATATGCAATTGCATATTTTGGCTTTTATAAGCATTAATGCATATAAATGCACAAAATTAAAGAATTTTCAGTATAAGTGCATATTTTTGAAGGTTTATTTAAGCTCACTTAATATTTTTTTAGAATTTTTCAAATAAATATTGTTTATAATATTTTCAAAGTATCGGTTTTTTCCCGCAGGTGAAATTTAGTGAATTCATATATATTTATGAGTTATTTTACGAATATTAACCGTTTTATTGTAAGGCTATTTCTAGAGATATGTCAGTGTTAAATTTTTTTAACAAATAGTGTCGAAATTATTTTGTTACTGGTATTTTCATTGTTGACCAGCTACAACAAACTAGAAATTAAAAAATGCCTGAACAAAAATATGTAGAAGTATATATGAGGGGAATTTTTCTGGTACAGGGTGATCAGCGAATAAGCCCTTATTTCAAAATTAAATATCTCTACAACAAAGATCAATAGAATTATGCGGTAAACGGTACGTTTATTAGCAAAACTGTAAGAATGGTGTACAGAAATTTCAGTTTTTGTACAGAGGTATTATCGGCCCTTTTCTTCGTGCGAGAAACGATTACTACTGAACGTTACGTTACAATTTTGGAACAATTTGTCAGCACACATGGTGCATACCGCAGCCCATGCAGTAACTTTAGGCGAATGCAGTGGTTTCTCTTCACACAAATGAGGATTTTCGGAACCCCAAAATCTCCAGTTTCGTTTTTTTTTTTTTTAATTTTAAAAAATTAAAAAAAAAACTAAATTTTCGAAATTTCTGTACAACATTCTTACAGTTTTGCTAATAAACGTACCGTTTACCGCATAATTCTATGATCTTTGTTGTAGAGACATTTAATTTTGAAATAAGGGCTTATTCGCTGATCACCCTGTAAATGAAATACATATGCACGAAGAAATAGAAAAGATGCATTTTAAAAACACATCTGTTTATTTTTTGCATGGTAATTTTTTTAATGCATATTTTCTCATTTTTAAGTGCACATTTTTGCATTTTTAAGTGCAAATTTGCATATTTTTAGAGCATATTTTGCCACTTTTTCAGTGCATATAATCCGAGCTCTAGTTATTACTAGAAGGGCCGGACTGTATACCTATAAGGGCCGCTGGCAGTCATTTTGACTACTGCCATACATAAAATCATACTAAATTTTTGCAATAAAAAAAACAAGCATCGTTGCACATGTTTAGTTTGTAAATTTTGAAGAAATTTAACTTTTCTTAATAATACAGAGTGTCCATAAAATGACTTTCCAACTTTAAATATGAAAATTTAGAGGGGAAACTTTGGACAAGATTAATCATGAGGAAAAAAAGATAGATAAACATCGCATTTGCATCACATCGTACATTGCTCCATTTTGATGACGTACATCTTTTTTATATGTACAATCGAACCCCGTTATAACGAACTCCAAGAGACCGGAGAAATCACTTTGTTATGACGAAATTTTGTTATAAAGAAATTCCAGGTTTTTGCATTGTTCCTATGTAAACTTATCTGCGGTTCGTTAAAACGGGACTTTCGCTGAAACGGGATTCGACTGTTTATCACTTTTTTTTGAATTCGCATTTAGTTGTTTGCGCAAGCTATGGATAAAATATATATAAATACTGTATATTATTATGCCACTGTAAATTTGCGCTATCGGCGAAAAACTGGGCACTATTAAAATTTCATACTGCATATTAACTTGTGAAGAATATACAATTAAACTAGCTACAATACCCGGCGCTGAACCGGGTTTTCTTCAATGAGGCTTTTTCTCTTTCTTTGAGGGACATACAAACCGTGTCCACGTTAACCAATATATTGCGACTTCCTGCGCGGCTCATGAAATAAACACCCCCCCCCCCCCCGAACTTCAAGTTACCCATCTGCCTGTTTCTGCTTCAAAAAATGCTTAATCAAAGCTGTGGAATTTCTTCGATGTACTTTTTATCGGCCCATAATTAATTTTAAAACAACCTAAACTATATGAATTTATGCAATTGAATATCAAAATACAATACGTTTTCATGCTTCAGAAGATTTAAATAAAAATTGAAATCAATGTTATTGCCTGTATATCCAACTCAAAAGTAGGTTTGGCTATTATTAATTCATATTTAATTTTCTGCTCTTCGTAACTCAATATTTCAAAAATCGAGAATTCAATATAATTTTTAAAATTATTGATGTGACAGAAAACCCCGCCAAATTTCCGCATTTCTACAGTAAAATCGGCAATTTTAACACTGATTTCTATGGGGATCATCCTTTGCCTGACCCCCAAAGTGATGCTGATAATGATTATGGCATCTATTCAAAAGTCTCATTACTGGGAGGATTGAAAAAGTGGCAAACCATTATAAAGACATATACTCGTCTGAAATGCATTGCTAGGGAACCACGGTAACCAAAGTAAACGTTCGGAAAGTGATTGTTGAGGCCCAAAAACCATTGTTGCCCGACAGTTTTTCGCCCATTTGGGGCATTTGCCCTGCTGTGACGAACTTTTAATGTAGCCTATCGTTCAAGTCGGGTCCCATTTGGTGTATATGCAAAATTTGGCGACGATCGATCTAAAATTGTAGATTTGTATAGAGAGCATAAACACACACAGACAGACACACACACACAGAAAATTAATTTTATATATATAGAATATATGTATATATATATCTTTTGTATTTCTTTTTCATCAGTAATATCATATTCAGGCCAGTCACTTCCGGAACCACTACTTTCTCTATCTTTCGTGTAGATATAGCAGAAGATTTCGTTGTCAGAGTTTCATCGTCTGTTCAGCCTAATATTTATTGTCCGAAATATCACTTAGTACTGATAAAAATATCATTATTCTGTTCTGATACATCCTTCTTCAAAGAGCTATTTATCTATCTAAGAGCCATTTTCTACACACTGTGAATGAACCTATGCTTTCTTAGAAGCTTTCAAGGCATGAAGAGTTATGAAATGTCAAACTAAAGCAAAAACTGAGCTTGCTCTAGGGCGGTAACTCATAATTTCTCGGGAAAACAATGTTTGTGCTCCCTCCAAAAGTTTCGGCGTATGCCCCTGCTCTCAACAATGTGATTTGTATGCTGCTTATATATGCATTACTGTTGAAGCTTAATTTTCACTTGATCTCAAAAACTGGAGCCAGTCTGACAAAACCAATGTGCCAGATTTGAAATCAGCGTCCCAAAATCATCCTAAAATCATAGAAATATCTTTGAGAAAAATAGACGTTCGGCCCTTCAACATTATCCAGTAGCACCATCTACATTTATATTGTACTACCTCCTTAGGGGTTACATTTCGAAAAATCCCTTCTCAATGAGTCTATATTACAATAGCTGTTAAAAAGTACTGACCAAATTTCACGTTTAAAGCTTCAGCGGTTTCGGCTCGGTATGATTTCTACGTACGACCCACCTTAATGACCCTCTTAAGCCCCCTTTATGGAATAGCCCCTATATGGGAAATAAAATATCCTGGGAAGTTACGGGTTACAGGGATTTTCGTTGAAACCCGTTTACATGGCGTTTAGTTTATGCTGATATTCCCAACCCCCTACTTTCCGAAAGTCGTCACTGGTGACGTGGGTTGAATGGGAGAGGTTGGCTCAAGATGGCTGACGGAGGAGCTAACAGTAGTTTTTGCGGCACGAAGGATCATGGGAGAGGAGGTCGGAGTCACCCACCATCATTCCGCAACAAAGATGGGACTATTTTGACAGATTTCCGTTCCTCCTTTTTTTCCCTCATGAGGAAAAAAGTCGCCATGCAGGTATTAATCACCAAAGCAGCCCCCTCCCCCCCAATCTTGCACACGTAAACGGGGGTTTACACGCCGAATTTCTAAAAACCCCTTCTTAGTTAGTCGATGAACATAAAATGTCGATATCATGAGATGAAATTACTGACCAAATTTCTCATAAATGTTACCTTTGAACCCCCTTCTGACTCCCCTTAAGTGTAAAATTTTGTCATGATAAAGTCCTGAAATAAAATTTCCGATAAACTTTATAAATATTAGCTTCGGCTCAGCGGGGATTTCTCTGTGACCTTCAAAAACCCCTTTATTATCCCTTCAGGAGGTCAAATTTCGAAAATACCCCTTCCTCAGTTAGTCGTGAAATAAAACTTCTGACCACATTTCATGAAATTCTGCGGTTTCGTCTCGGCGTGATTGCTCTACATTACACTTGAACCCCCTTATGACACCCTTACGGCCGAATTTCGAAAAACTTCTCCTTAGTGAATATTGAATGTTTGCGTCATGAAGACAAAATTTCACATGCATAGCTTCAGCGGTTCGGCTCGGAGTGATTTCTCTGTTACTTTTGTACCCCCACCCACCAGGGGTCGAATTTCGAAAAATCTATTTTTAGTTTCTACGTCACGAAATGAAACTTTTGGAAGAAGGTGATTGAAGAAAATGTTTGGGAAGCTATGGTCCATAGCTTCCCAACCAACTTTTGCCGGGGCGTCTCGGTGAGCTGGGGATATTGATCCGCGAGCCTACTTGCGTTTTGAAATGGTTCTTTTATAAGTTAAAATATATCTGCTAATCTCCAAAGGTTCTCAAACTGTACGTCGCCAACTTTTGCCAGGGCGTCCCGAAAAAGGGGTGTGGGGGGGGGGGCTCCGCGAGTGGAAGAAGTTTGAGAGCCCAGGTTTATGGAAACTTGATCCCCGACTTTTCGCCCCCAGACGGAGTCAAGTGTGTGAGTGAGTGACCGTATGAGGGAGACCCACTCACTTGATCACTCGTACGGTCACTCACCTGGCCTTGTCCCGGGTGAAATGTCAGGGGTCAAATTTCCGGAGACAATGAATGAATGAACGCCAGTGGCTCTGCCACCGGACTTATCCCGTTGCCGAGATTTCTTCCAGCCCAGCTTCGTGGCAGAGTCAGGAACAAAGTGAGTGCACCTAACAGTCTGAGTGTGTAGCTAGTGTTGTGCTTGATATTTCAGTGCTGCCATCTATACCTCAAATTGTGAGTGTAATGATTGAATATTTGTTACGTTGTAGGCCTGTTGCTCTCTGTGGCGAAACTTTTCAACGGGGAGATCGGCTCGCAAATTTCCGGAGACAAAATGTCAGGACCAAATGTCGGAAGTGAAATATAGTAGGTGAATTTTCCTGATCCCTTTTTCGGGAGCACCAAAGTTCTCACGTGGGATTGGATGAAAATTCTTGGCATAATTGTTGAAAGTGAGCTCTAAACTGCGGGGGTTTTTTTTTTCCACAGAGATGCAAAATAAACATTAAAAGCATTTATTTCTTTTACCCGAAACTCATCAGTGACATATGACAGCTATTCTGAAACTCATAACAACAGTAATAGGTCGTCATGCTCAGTCTGTTATAAAAACCTGTCAAAAAATAAATTGGATTTTCATGTTCACAGTTGCTCGCTCGCAAGGTTGTTCCGCTCGCGCAAATCGATCAAAATACATTATAAAACTAATTCCAGAAGCAGATGCTTAAATAACAGGTAAAAAGATCTTTTCTCATTGTTATTATTCTACCTGACAAAATGATAGAAAAGTAGGAGGAGGAACCTGGAGGCTGACAAACAGACCATTTCCAGTAAATCGCTTAATTTCCAAGAGATGACAACGCTCACTGCAAAACACCACCTGTAGGAAGAATGCATTGATTCAAACGCTTCTTGGAACCAACGACAACAATAATAATACCAGAGATTAATGGCCTAGTATTCGATTTTCAGATATTCCGTCAAGCAAATATGGCGTTGCATTATGATAATTTTATAAATATTTTCCCTCCGTCTATTCATTATATACAGGGTGCTCCCAACAGCATATTTACAGGAAGCTTTGTGGGCTATAGCCCAGGGTGTCAAATTTGCGGAATGAGGGAAGGGCGGCAAAAGTTGTATGAACCTCAATAACTCCACCTATGTTGAGACAGCAAGAGACTAGTTCAGTGAGTGATCTAGAGGATTTGCGAGCACGTGAGTGAGCAAAAGAGTGACTTAGAGCGTGAGCAACCATGTGATTGACCGAAACAATGACCTTAAGTGACTGTAATATGGCCCCCTCATAGGGGGGGGCCGACAGGGCTCTAGCCCTGGGGCCTGGGACGATTATCATCATGTTTTTGCTTTTCCATGCTATAAATTAACTACAGAAGGGGCCCGTTAAAAGTCTGACTGAGGGGCCCGCAAAAGATTCTAGCCTAGAGGCCCCGCTACAGGATGTGGAGGCCATGGCCTGTAAACACATGAATGGCCAAAGGAACGACCCAGAGAATGTGCAAACGTGTGAATGATCAAAAGAGTGACCTATAAAGCAATGAACCATGACGGCGAACGACCAAAAAAGTGTTCTAGAGCGTATACAAGTAGGCGAGCGACCAGAACAGTGTGCAGGCATGTGAATGACAAAAACAGTGATTTAAAGACACGGGTGTACTTGCAGGAGTAGGGAGAGGCCAAGCAGGTTCTATAGCAAAGGGTGGCGAATTCGAGGAATGAGTTTTCAAGAAAATTAGGAATTTTGGACTAGAGTGAGAGAAGAGCCGGCAATGTTGGTGTAGCCCACAGGCGGAAAAACCATAAATGTGCCTCTGGGTATTCCATAAATTCGTAAATATTTCGAAAATTCATAAAAATTGAATGAATCGATATATTTGAATGCGGTTTGCGGAGAAAAAACATTGATTTTAGCAAAATAGCGTAAAATACTTGTTAACGGTAACTGTTTTTTTTACGGACAAATAATAATATAACTAATCCTATAATAATCCTAATTTAACTACCCTATAATAAAAGTATGCAATTCAAAACTCTGATAAATGGTCACCCAACTTTTACAGATGATTTTTGTTCTTCGTTCCGTCGGTATCCGCTTAAAGAGGGGTTTTACTAAAGTTTCATTCGAATCAGGGAATTGAGAAAATCTAATCAATCACCAGTCCACTGGGGTCATACACGGCGTCTCATATATTCGTTAAGAGTTCAGAAATTAATTAAAGTTGAAGAAATTTGTATACGTATATAAATGCGGTCTGCGAAAAAGTTCATTTTTTTTGTCGGAAGAAGGCGGTGCACGAGATCAAATCACTAAAATGTCAGAGTTCTATGGAATGCAGGGTGTATGATTACTGGGGGGAGGGGACAGCGGGAAAACTACCCAGGGCGGCAGTTTTAGGTGGGGCCCAAGAACACCGTTAGAAAATTCTCGAATTTTAAAGTTGTCGCGACGGCAAAAATCTTCGTTACGGCAGTGCCTGGCGCTTACACAAGGTTTCCATTGTGATATTGACATTGATGGTACAAAGCATAGTCGCACTATTGATGAAAATATAAAGCACTATTGGTGAACTTGTTTTTACCTCAGCCACGAATCAGCAGGTGAAGCTAAATGAACGTTTTGGACACAGAAGAGATTGAAGGAAGGGTTAGGTTTTCTTTCGTGTTCCGCCTTCTATCGACAAAAATCTTAATCTGTAAGTCGCCAGGCAGCCCCTTCGGGCTGGGCAGCGACGAGAAAAATTAAATTCTGTCTGTCTGTAAACTTTTAAACTAGCAATAACACAAACATGCACAACATAATTCTTTACACAAACAATATATACTCTTCCCTTTCTTCATAGGCCTTCATGGCCAGCTTGTATGCTGACAGGCGGCCCATAGGGCTGGGAATCAGCCAAAATTTAATTCTGGTCTGAAACTTTTAAACTACTGCCGCTTAAAAGAAACGCTATTTGTAAGTGCCAGCCTCTTTGGGATGGGAAATGAAAGAGATTAGACTGGTATTTCAATGCCTCTAAAAACAAAGTCATATTTTGTAAATCAATCATTAGACCTATCACATGACCTACGCCGCCCCAGTGTGGGCTCATGTTTCAAAGACCAACATGCAGCGTCTGCAAGGTCAACAGAATAAAATAATGAGAACCCTTGTGTGTGTCCCAAAGTACATCGGGGGGGGGGGGGAGCTGACATCAGAAAAGACCTGAATATTCCAACCATCCTCAGCTACATCCAACAAATCTCAGAGGATCACTTTGAAAAGATGAGTACGAGCATCTGAAAGAGCTAGTAGACCACAACCCTCGTCAAAGACTAGGCCTCATTTCTCAGGCGTCAAAACGTTCTATGATCAGTACGGTAGAGTCTGAATTACTAACCTGTACAATCTTTATCTATCTATCACAATATTTTTGTACTTTTATATTGCTATTGAATTTATTGATCGACTCTATTGATCAATAAATATGGCTGATCTTGCATTGTACCAATTAGTGTATTCTCAACTAGCACACTTGTTATTATTATTATTTTTTACTCATTAATGCATTTTGTAACATTTTGGTGAATTGTACTTAAGTGATTTAATTTTTGTATCCATTATAAATCTCATTAGTTATTATTATCCATTATTAATCTTATTAATTATTATTATCCATTATTAATCTTATTAATTATTATTATCCATTATTAATCTTATTAATTATTATTATCCATTATTAATCTCATATTTATCGCATAATATTTCATTTCTTACTATTGATTTTACTGATCAACTCTACTGCATAGAGTAGTGTTCAGCAAACCGCGGCTCGCGAGTCACATGCGGTTCTTTGGCCCCTTGAGTGTGGGTGGCTCTTCCACAAAATGCAATGTGCGGGAGCACAAAAATCAAATTTTTTTGCAAAATCATGTTTAGACACGCATTTTGGCCATTTTGTTCTCGCTCCCTTCCTCTCGCTCCCAAGTTAGTAATCTTTTTCACGGGTTTTTGCCGAAAAAAAGAGTGAAAGCTGCTGTCACGTGACACTTCCGCGATCAATCATGTGGGTCGAAACTGGGAAATTCGGGAAAAAGTTGTCGAAAACGAGGCTTTTTCCCCTAAGGTACTCGGGGTAGATGGACGCAAAAGACGAGTTTCCTCTCAGAACATGGGAGACGAGACATGCAATGTTTTCCACACTAAGGAACGTCAACCTCTACCCTGCCAGATGATAGAAGACGATGCTCCTGGGATACTCGTGATGGCTCTCCCGAGGCCTTCTCCCTCCATCCAACATCGGTCAACACTGTAAGAAGCGATCCACCAGGGGCCACACATCTGAAGACGACGCTCCTGAGCCACCACCTCTTATGAGGACTCTCCCGTGGTCACCTCTCTCCATCTGTATCAAACATCGGTCATCGCTGCTGAAGCAATCCACCAGCGGTGACCATCCGAAGACGATGCTCCTAGGGCCTCTGCCCCACAAGACGCCTTGGGCTTTCATCCACGACCTCAGCGAACGTACCTCAATCAGATCGAGGACGTTTTTAGCAAAGGCCAGCTCAGGAGTACCTTAATTAAGTTAATAAAAATGTACCTACCTATATAGTTTAAGTTTGAAAAATTTGGCTCTCAAAAGAAGTTTCAATCGTTGATATTTGGCTCTTTTGACTAATGTGTTTGCCGACCACTGGCATAGAGCAACATTTTGATGAAGTATACGTTGCTGATCTTTATATATTGTAGTATTCTGATGGTAGCATTTACCGGACCATATCAATACCTTCTAAAGCAGAAGAAGGTATTGATCTTGCTGTAGAATGTGTTGACCGTATGTTTGTGTTTTTCTTTCTTTCTTTCTATTAACTTACAAGCACTTCTTATCTATAACCCCTTCATAGCCATCAAGGGCAGTTTGTAAGTCGCCAGGCAGTCCCCTCGGGCTGGGCAGCGACGAGAAAAATTTAATTCGGTCGTAACTTTCGGGGTGAAGGGCAAGCTGCAAAATTTTGTTCCCCCTGAAAGGAAATTTACTTTACGGTCTTGCTTTTATCACCAGTACATATTCAAGTTCACCTCATCTCGCGATTTTCTACAGTCACCAATTACTTGGAAAAAAACCCCCTTATAAATCATTCATTTAAATTATTAGAAATTTTATATTCATTTATATCCTCTAAAGTCGTACTTTTGATCCTATTTCGGATGGAGAAAATCGTGTCAGAGACCGGAAGAGAAAACATCCGCAAGTGCCACTAGTAAATATTTTTCAAATCCAATAAATCTTAACAGACACAAAAGCATGATCACGGAAACTAACAGCTGCAACTAATGACATACAAAACAAGTGTTCCGTTCTTCTTTCATTAGAATCGTTTTTAATGAATCAATTTTCTCATTATTGCATTTTTTTTCCGCCTTCCATGAATATATGCGTGTTTCGTCAGAACCACGAAACTTGCAGCGCATGTTTTGGATAGACCTGACGCAGCAGTTATAGAAAAAAATTGCTTATCCTAAGTCATGTTTCGTTGCTAATTACATTGTTTACCATGATGAAATTGGTGATTTCTCGTTATTGCTTGAATTCTCGGGATTTGTTCAAGTCATGACTGATGGGAAGTGAATCTTTCGTAATACGAAATTTTGTGTTAGGATGGTAATGTGTTGTATTGTATTCACATCATGTTTGTCGTGAGTAAGCTTTTTTGTCTCGCCTTGTACAAAATTAATGAACTAAATCAAAATTTGTGTTTCAAAATTTATTGACTCCGACCATCTGAACTCAACAGATATTTACTGATTAAGTCATCTATAAATCATATCCGATCACAGCATAAAGAATAATGACCGCATTTTTGTCATTTCTCGACGTCCGTCCCGTCGGTTTTTAGTTAGAATGGCCTGTATACCGTTTTAGTCTCAACTTGAATTAGTTATATTAATTTAAATGATAGTAATTCACTTCAGAGATAAATTTCATGATTTGTCTTTCTTCCTCAACAATAATAATATTTAAATAACATGATTGTAATATTGAACTTTTATAACGGAATACTGTGCATTTTCAATTTCACTGTATGTTTGCCGTAATGTGTTTAAAATCAAGTGAAGTTTGGAGACTTTTATTTATATTTTTCATTGAAAATGACGATTATTTTAGCGACAATGGGCAATATCCCGTATTACCGTATTTTAGCGTGTATAAGAAATCCCCTTTTTGTCTAAAATTGGGTCCAGAAAATAGAAGTGGTTTCTTATTAAGGGAAACCTCCTCCCGAGGAAAGTTATATCTTTCAATCTTTTTCCAAACTTTAAGCCCAAAAAATCAGGGGGTTCCTGATTTTTTGCCCTCATGTTAAAATAAGGTATATTCGTTTTGGTTTCGATGAAATGGTCAACCGAATTGACGAATATGATACCTCGATGTTGTGATAATTTTGTCTTCTTACCATGGATATTTGAAGCATACAATTATACTTGGTATTTTTTACACTTGACGCGGTATTTCTACATAGAGTCTTCAACGAGAAAGTTCGAGAAATGACATTTCGATTTAGGATAATTAATAAAATTATCATTTTCTATATGTATTAACCCTCTATGGCAGAGGTCTTTAAACTGATTTCAATCCTTGAGTGCAATTTGTACAAAGTGTTTAATTAGAACGTTGATCAGTGCTCGAGAGCACAAAGTCGGACATGAGCATCAAGTACTCTTTAGAACTTCATGGGAAATTGGGAACTTCAGAGGAGCACCGTGGTGCTCGTGAGCTACGGGTTTAAGATGGCTTTTTTACAGTTAACCTTCGTGTAAATGTTTTTTTTAAATAAGTAATGTGCGCTGCCAACATCTTTTTAATTGGAAAAAAACACATCAGCACAGCAATTTTATTAATTAGAGTGGGTTTTTAATTAGTTAGAATGCCCAATTAAGCGAAAACCATACAGTTTGCCTTAATTTCACTGATATCTACGAACGGATAAAATCTTGCTTTGAAACGTTGAATAGTTATCTTGAATTTTATCTCCAATTCTTCAATTCGGTGCACTTTTATGAATCTCTGAACACGTAAATCTTCAGCAGCTCTCAAAAAATTATACCAAGTAATTATAATTATTTTATATAGAATTAGTTAATGATTAATTCTATATGAAATAAAAAAAGCAAAAAAAAACTGCTTATATATATATAGCTTTGTCATTTGAGCACATTTTGTATTCAAATGACACTAAAAGAGATACTAAACACTAAAAAATTAAGAAAAAATTGGTATACATATTTGGTAATGCTTTTGTCGTGTATATTCAAACATACACGAACCTAGTAGGTTAAGGGACTGATTTTCTGACACTGGAAAAAAACCGAATATTCAATCTCTCAGTTCCTCCGTGAACCAGACATTTTTGACGATTTTACGCCATTATTTGTCATATACAGTCGAACTTGGTTAATTCGAAGTCCGAAGACAGTGGAAAGAAGTTCGAATGCTCCAAAATTCTTAGTATCAAATTAATCTATCCTGGATCTGTAAAATGACTATCAATTGAAACTTAATCATGAAGGATAGGATAATAACTATGTTATTAAAATTTTATCATCAGTTACTATAAACTGTTTCCCAAATTTTAATAGTTTATAATTGTTGTAATTGACCTTTTAGCTTCTACTATATTTAACTGTTCTGGAATCAGAATCACTGCAAAATTTCTTGACCATGTTCAAAGCCTGAACAGTCCATGATCATCCGTTACGAAACTGTTTCCCAAATTTTGCTTCATTCTCATGCTGTCAAGGAAATGTACTTAAATTAACGTATTGCAATTCGTACTTTCAGACACTTTTTATATTCTTAATGACGATAAAGTATTCAGATTTTGAATGGTACAAGTTCACCTTGATCCATAGGTAGGCATAAACACATAGGCGTAAGCGGGATTTTCTCGGGGAGGGTTACGTTTTTTCCTGTAAAATAACACTATAATCTCGGCTTGGGGGTGGGGGTCCCCCCCCCCCTCTTGCACACGTCAATGTCCATATAGGTCGAAAAGCATGATCGGTATTAAGTGGTGCATAAACTCGATGAACTCCAGCTGACCAAATTTAAAATGGACATTCAAATATAAAAAAAAAAGTAGACAAACGCAATTTTTAAAATTTTATTTATTTGTCTTCAAAGATTTTTTGTTTAATAACTGTGTCGATAGTATCAAATATATCTCTTGTAGAATTTTTCCAAACTAAATTTGCTCGGACGAAAATCGTGATTTATTTTTTTTCCCTCCAACTTCGAATTATCCAAAACATCCGAAAAAATTCGAATTAAGTAAGAAATCTTAACATTGAATTCAATAAAAACTTACAAGAAGTTCGTAAAAGTTCGAATTATCCAAAATGGAATTAACCACGTTCGAATTGTTCATGCTCTACTGTATATCACAAGGTCTGAACACATCGTAGGAAAGTGAAATTTCATATTAACCTCCACAACACTAACGTGTTTCATATACCTAAAATTATTTTTCTTATAATTTATCTAAAAATCAGTTCAGATTTTCAATTGACAAAAACTCAGATTTTCAATTGAAATGAAACCAAAGCTGATATTTTAACATCCAAAAGATATATAGGACCAATTATTTTTAGGCTTTTTTTCTTTTGCCAACGCTTTCAAGTTTCCAAAATGAAAAAACCCGTAAGAATTTTTGAAACGTAAACTCTCTTGGCAAGCACATTATAGTATTTACAAGGTAAAGTATGTGTTAATGCAGAAAATTGGCCACTCCGCAAAGTGGCCAGACTTCCGGCATTGAGTAGTTCCGATAGTGTACTCCTACAGACTTAGACTACAGACTTAGAGATCGGCCGATACTTACATGCCTATCCTGTGTTCTACAACAATATGAGCAACCAACTTCAGGATATTGGTGCTGCCATCTTGTGTCGAATAAATATACAATATTAATGGTGAGCCATATGCCATGATTTGGAGATTGCGGGCATTTCACAGGTGAAATGAATTTTTACAAAAATATATAAAAATCAATTTTAAAATAAATTTTTTAAAATTGCTTCATATATTTTAAAATTAAATTTTAAGTACGATAATATGTTACCATAACTAATTTGAATATTAATATGAAAGTTTGTCCAGCACGAATGTTAAAAAACATGGGTGAATTGTGTAGACAATGATTCTTATTGTAATTAGTAGAAATTGAAGCACGTCTATAAGATTTACTTCATTCTCCTTTTTTAACACAACAAAGTTACAAAAAAAAGTTAAAATTTCTTGTTTCAGACCGAAATGCAAGAAATGTTTCCTCTTCAATGTAGAACAAATTTTTCAAAGCACGATGTTGGATTTTGCTGTCCATACACGTTTAGGTTCTTAATTTAAGAAAATTTAGTAGTTGAAAACCACCAGGATTTCCACGGTCTGCATGCAAGATCTCATAATGAGTATAGCGCCAGGGTAAAGCATTTAAAGTTTACGGCCCTCTATGATGACTGTACCTATTGTTAACGGGAAGGCGGCGGGAGGGGGGGGGGGTTCATTGGGATCCAAGCAAAAAGTCAGGCGATTTTTTTAATATAAAAAGAATTCGTACACTATAAATTTGTCAGACGAATCAATATGGGACGGACGTGAGTCGTAATGTGCGCATGTCCGTACCTGTTAATGATACTCAAGACATAATATATATATATATCTTCTATGTGCCAATATATTGGTACATAGAAGGTATATTGGTATGTGTGTATTCAATAATATAGTCAGACCCCGATATGATGATGCAATACATGTATGGATTATCATGTATAAGTATATCATATAGTACGATTGATCATATTTACCAACGACGCGACGCTTGGGTACTATGCGTAACTGCCGGAAAAGTGATTCGTTTTGGGAAATTTACCAACGACGGTTGGGTACTATGCATAATTACCGGTAAAAGTGATAAGTTTCGGGAAATTTATCAAACTTAGTAAAATGCTCGGCGATTATGAATAATAACCAGATTTATCACACTGACCGTAACATACATAAAATATTAGTAAATTGCGGAGGTAGACACGGGAGAAGATAGACAAGTCTGGGGGAGGGGGGCACGATGGTGATGTTGCCAAGGTATATATACACATATACATTAGATCAGTCTACTCCACCCATGCCTATAAAAAAGAGCGGACTGATCGTCCTCCATCTCCGAGGGGAAAAAAAATTGGTTTGCTATGATGGGTAGCCAACCAATTTTTGGCGGCGAAATTTTGAAAAAAGAGCAGAATAGGGAGCAACGATGATATATATTGACTATTCTGCAGTCATCCTTTTTTGCTCAAAGATGGCAGATGAGTCAGAGGGCTACTACTGGTTAACCGTACATGCATCCAAAGGCATACGAAGGGAAGGGCGGTGTCGTCGTAGAGGGCTCGTGCCTCTCCCCAAGCCGACCATTTTTTTTTCAATCATTTCAGTGAAAATATTAAATTATCGAAAGGAAATACTTTTTACCAATTTCTGTTAATTTAAAAACTTTTTGGAAAGTGGTAACTCCAAATTTCTCGAGAAGAAAATTTTTGTCCCTTCCTCCCCCCCCCCCCCCCCCGGAAAGGTCGATCCTGCATACGCTCCTGCATGCATCACGTGCATATTACTCTGCGAGATTTCTAACGAATTGACAACTGCCGAAACGTGTGCTGTGAGTGTGATCCCTAACATATTTATGTTGTCAGGTTGGTGTTTGTTTTGAATATTTGCTTGTGCTGACACTTGTGACACCATACTTTGACGAAAATATGATATACACTTGAATTTTTTTTTACAAAATGTTATGTAAGTATCGTGTTGAAGGTCTGTCTTCTCTATGCGGGGAGACAAACTAATATTTCGAGGAGCTTCGGCTATAGTAAGCATCCAAAATACAGATTCGAGTAGCTCTCGACAACATTCGCAACACTATCCTAAACGCCAACAGATGGCGCCACCTCCGAAACAGGCATATTTTCACCGTCTTGGGGTGCTGTTGGTTGAATCGTTGATGTCGGGAGGGTAACTCAGCGACTTAATTACTAGCCTTCCATTCCACGGCGGATGCCATTGCGTGCTAATTTCTTAATGCAAATTTTATTACACACACTTAAGGTATTCCTCCAATAAACTTTTATCCGTGCGTGTGTATCATCACAAATCCCATAAAGAAGAAACACCATCAAACACGAAAAAGTATGGGTGTATAGGAAAGAAAAGATGGTGCTTATATAACTTATATATATTTCTTTTTTTTATTATTATTATTTCTTATGTCTGTGAGGAATAGCCCATAAGACGGGAAAGGTAAAAGAAATATAAAAAAACACTGATGGCAACACCAGCTACTGTTGGCGATTTCAGAGATAATTAAAGTAGTCATGAATAAGATGGATGGGGATACCCCGATCGCGTTGCGGCCCGACGGGTCCAGCAATTAGCATGGGCGGCTGCCCAAGCTCCGTTTAATTACACTGCCTCTTCGCCGTTAATTGCCGATCGAAATTTGAGGCATCGCCCTTTTATTTATGGATACGGGATATTATAACTCGGTAACTTGAGAAAGACGTTGGGCAAGGTTGGGCAGAGTGAGACTGTGGGGGGGGGGGGATGTAATCTAGTGTTATACACAAGTATGAGAGAAGCCCCTCTTCTCCACCTTTTTTTCTCCTCCCCATTCTCAAGTCTGGTAGCGCGTTGGCGAGCTAACGTGCTGGCTGATCACCAGGTATCGGTGGTGTTTTGTAGGTAGGACACACGATTAGGGAACCAACATTTTTTTTTTCTGTGACTTTTCCTTAGGTGGAGTTTAGGTCGTAGGGTCACTTCCCCTCCGTCTCAGACATTGCGCAGCCAGGACGCATTTTCTTCGCGCTTGTCGCGGCAATTATATAGCCTTGTTTAAGGTCACTGGATGGGATTTTTACAATCATATCTGTTTGGTTTGGAATATCTTAGTTGGGTGGAGAAGACACAAAATACACTTCATAGGCAGCGGTGTTTGCCTACGAAGTCGTCGTGTTTGTAATTAGTAAGAAGCCTACCTACAACATGCAGGGCAGGTACCGTTAACTGACGACCGTCTTGGTCATTTAGAGCAGTGTTTTCCGGACTTTTTCCCATCTCGCGGACCCCCGGTAGGTCAGTTTCGACGTTTCTCTTTTCATTCAAATCTAAATGAGTAGTTTTTTTTAATTTTTCATATCATAAAAAATTGAAGGAAGTCTAACTGGAGCGTTATAATCGGGATCCACTGTAAAAAAATATTTGACATAAGTCAGGAAAAAAAGTAAAATATTTTTCGAAATTCATGGAAAATAGAGAAATATTTGACAAAATTAAGGGAGAAATTCTGTGAAGGGAAAAAGCTGAAACTCGAAAAACATTCGGACGTTGATTATTGAAATATTGATCTCTTTCATCGGACAAAAAGACATCAATATTTTCCTCAACCTTTCCGGTCAGGGATTGTCCTGGAAAATTTGAGGTTTGGTCAGGAAATCCTAGATTTGGATCGAGTAGATTTTGCTGGAAACCCTGTATTTTTTTTTTGAAACATGAGAAACCTCGCACACATTATTGACATTTTTCACATGGAAAAGTAACAAAAATTGTTCTCGTTCATATCAAGCCGTATTTCTAGGCCCGTAGAGTACACTAAGCTCGATCCAGAAGCATGGTGTCAACAAAATTGAATAAATTTCAGAAAACTAGCAACTACGCGATAAGCAGTTGAGAAAGTCCAGTTTTACTGAGAGTGATGGTTCGGTACACTAATTCCTTCAGATGAGACTCAGGAAAACAAATCACATGATGGCCACTAAAACGGCAACCTGCGTCTACACCAGGTGTTGCCTCATCAATTTTGATCGCGTTTCACCCAGAATTCGCGAGTCCTAGAGGTATTTCTCATCTACTTGTTCTGCAGGAATATGGTGTCTTTTCGAACACCCTGTATAAGGATACATTTTTTACTAATTATCGGATTTCTTTACCAAAATATCTTCAAATTTTATGCCTGAATCGGACGAAACCTAATCTATATTTTTTCGTCGAAATTTCCCGTCTAACATGCAACGCGTGAGGGAGATCCGAACAAACGATTGAGCGGCACGCGCCCATTTCGTCACCAAATTCTCACAAAGATCACCGGTGACTGGCACTGACCACATCATAATTTAGTAAAAAAAAAAATGAACAAAATCAATATGCATACTTAGTGTCACGAAGAGCGCTCGCCCCTGACAAATCCATGGACACCGCCTCTAATTTATCTCCGGGTGTTTGCATAATAGCCCGGATGGAAATGAACTAGAACTCTTCATATGGTCATTGCCTGTCCTTTACGTGTTGTTTTAACACAGGATACTATAAATTAGCTTTTTTATTTTATTTTATTTCAGCCTATAAGATGAGCAAATAAATCGCCGACGGCGGCGTATCTCGGTCCGACGTGACGGGGACTACTAATCTGTTGGCACGGCCAATCTCGCCCTATAATAATAATCAACTCCATATCAGGGAAGAGACAATGCTCCTAAGGGAGAAAAATCTCTTGTTTTCCCATGGAAAACAATAGGGTAATTAAACAGGGCTCCCCCTCTTTTATATGAAATGGTCAGTTGGCGTGCGTTTAGTAGCTCAGCAAAACGATTTCGGACGTTTTTTTTCCCTTGCGCTAAGCACACGCGCATTCAGTTAAATGCTGACTGCGTGCGAGCCGCGCGTGCACCGGCTGATAATAATAATAATAATAGTGATAGTAATGATTGTGTTGTAATAGTCGCGTCCTTTCCAAAGGATACTATGATGACTGTGTTGATGAGGACCGGATGTTTGGGGGATTAGGTGTGATAAGAATCGGGGCATCGCCGGTGAACTTTGGAGTCATTTTTTGTTTTAGCCTCAATATCACGCGAAGTTGAGTTTTTCGGAACGGAAACGGAATTGTTAAAACGGGAGAGAATACGCACTAAAGAGATATCATCTTCGTTAAAACGAAGAAACTCGAAAGATTTTATCTTGTATGGAAAATAGCATGACATCGGTCTATATCACCACACAAATGCGAAGTGATGCCAATTAATCTCTTTGAACTAATGAAGGGCGAGCGATGTCTGAGAAGATTACTGTTTGGACTTAAATATGGATGGGGACAGAGTCTCGATTTTTGAGGAACTATCCTCAGGTCACATGTGGTAATTTGAATCTTGGAAACACCTTATATAGAAGTATTCCAGTTGTGTGATTGAAGTTATTCAATCAACTGAACTTGCTTTATGAAGTTATTGATCACTTCATGTCAAAATATTTATGAATGATTTTTTGATATGAAGAGAAAATCGGCGAGTTTGACGAATTCGGTAAAAACTGTTTGTATGCAATAGGCCTATAGGTAGACATAAGAAACAGCAAACTCAGGACGCACTTGGGTCTCTCCAATATTCTTTTGAGGAAGCCCGCAGCACCCCTTTCCCCTCCAGCTAAACCTTGACTCCCGCTGATACGGGTTGTCTGGCACCCCAAGACATCCTCAATTTTTTTCAGTGTCAGTGTCTGTGTGATAGCTAAAGACAAGAAAGGTTATGAAGTTTTTTTTTCTGTACTTAATCACAATGCTCGATGTTTTATACCAATACAAATACGAACACAAAGGCCACAACAGGCGAATTGCCCAGCGAGACGGCTGAAAATCAACATTAGCCCATGTCTCAATCATATTCAAGTTCGTCTCTCTACAGGCCCGTCATTTGGCCCCCCGGCTTTTGAAAATACACTAAAAATGATATATTTTTTATATAAATGATAAATATTTTCCTTTTGGACAGGTGGGAAGAGTTAAGTCCCTCACGGAAGTATCCTTGGGCCTTTACTTTTTTCACTTTTTATCGATAAACTCGATCAGGGCATCGATGGGATTGTTAGCAAATTCTCAGATGATGTGATCCAAGTGCTGGAGAGACACAGGGCCGTCATTTCAGCTTAGTTTATCGATAAAAAGTGAAAAAAGTATAGGCCCAAGGACACTTCCGTGAGGGACTTCACTCTTCCCACCTGTCCAATAGGAAAAAATTCTCCGTTCACCATAACAACCACAACATGATGAGAGATATAAGTGAGAAATTTCCTCGAATTTTCGGGGTTAATGTGGGTGTGCGTGATGGGGAGGGGCACCATCGTATGGCAACAAATTTTTTAACCTTTATAGCGGCAATGACGAGATATCTCGCTTACTTGATGGCATTTATTTGGGAAATTACGAGATATCTCGTATCATTACAACCCTCTCATTTTGGCAATTGACCGGATTGAGAAAATTAATGAAGGGTATCGTCGGATCCCGAAAGTGATAAACTCATATCGACTGATTTCGGAAATAAATGGAGTGTTCGCCTATCCTGAAAATGAATGAAGTGTATCGACGGATCCCGAGAACAAAAGAAACTTATCAACAGCTTCCGGATAAGTGTATCGATCGATCCCGTAAATGAATGAGTTGTGTATCGCCCATATTGAAAATGAATGAAGGGTATCGACGAATTTCGAAAGTGGAAGAAAATTATGACGGATCCTGGAAATGGAAGAATCTTATCGAGGGAGAGAGATGGATCCCCCGGGAATGAATGAGGTGTATCAACCTATCCTGAAAGTAAGTAAAGTGCATCAAGATGGATTATGAAAATGAACATTACGTGCTAACGGATCCCGAAAATGTATGAAGAGTAGTCTGTCGATGCTGCCAGGAAAATGAAAAGAAAAACCAGTCCATAAAAACTCATAGAGTACACCTGCAGATTAACAAAACTATCAGAGGGTTCCTAAAATGACCGAAGAATACCGATGAATATCAGAATAAAGGTAAAAAGACTATGAGAATATTATTATTTTAATGTAAAGGAAAAGGGAATAGAGATTCAAAGGATTTCAGATGGCATCACACTTTTACGCGGATTATCACAAAATGTGAAGTATTCAAACCAGAGACGCCCTTACGGGGTGTGCGGTCACATCGGACCCCGCGTTTTAAGGGCCCCCCCCCCCCCGCACTTACGGTGTATCATTTTTCTGCATTTTCATATTTCTGGAATTATTTCTTTCATCCATTCTGGACACCCGCATTCCATCTAGAAAGAAATAATGCTGGAACTCAGCATTTTCATGTAGAAAAAAATAATTCTGGAGCCCAACACCTTCATGTAGAAAAAAATAATTATTATATACCTCTGCATTTTCATGGGACACAAATTCTGTATTTTCATATAGAAATAAATAATTCAGGGACTTTCTGTATTTTATACAAATACAAGGCCACAATAGGCAGAATGCCCAACGAGGTGGCTGATAAAAAGATGCCCATAACAAATATGGATGTCATATATTTCTAAAATATAGCAACTCCCAATTGAAAATGCAATTATAAAAACTAAAAACTATATACAGGGTGGTAACTATCGAAGAACATTTTCATGTAGAAAGAAATAATTCCTGTATTTTCTGTATTTTCATGTAGAAAAAAAAATAATTCTGGGATTTTCTGTATTTTCATGTAAAAAGAAAAAATCTGAGATTTTCTGCATTTTTATGTAGAAAGAAATAATTCAGAGAAAGAAATGATTTCGGAATTGCTACTTTCATTTATTCTGAATTGCTACTAATGCTTGAATTACATCTGTCAATTATTTTTCTTATTTTTCAGCTCATGGATTCTGAATTTTCATTAGCTCTCAGACAATTTATTTCATCAAGTCCTGATTTTAATTGGTTTTGAAATCATTTCTTTCATCGATTTTCAATTTTCTTCAGTTCGAAGTTTTCATTATCATTATTAATTTTTTGGAATGCATGATGTTTTTTTTTGTGTTCCGAATCCCCTCTCCCACAGAATATAAGGAACGGGGGGCTAAGGGGTCCCCAAAATTATTAAGACACCTCTGGTTCCTCTATTGTTTTCGCAACGGGCCCCGCGTCTGGTTAGGGCATCTCTGATTCAAACAAATCCAATCAGATTTTGTTTTTATCTCGAAAATGATGAGAACGATTTTTACGTACCCTAAAAATTCTAAAATGTACTGAAGTTTCCCAACTAAAATGAAGAAACTCATACGATACATACCAAAATAATCCAAATCAGGAAGACCCATAGAAACACCTACTTTGTTCTCTTAGAAACACATCCCAAAATTTTCAAAACCATTTCTTTCACGTTAAAATTTTTCATAAAGTCATAGTTTCCCAAAATTTTTGTTTCCCATCACCCCCTTCAGAAATTTTTTTATCTTATCGCCCCTAACTCATACGAACCCGATAGATCCTACGTTATACCCATAGCTTCTATCGCCCCCGAGGGAGTGATATTGCCTGCTTAGGGAAACACTGCACTAAGGGGGTCTCATACCTTTTAACATGGTGAAAAACTATTCTCTAGTAGAAATATCATTAAAAATACTACTTAACCATTGATTTATTTCAAATTTTTCACGCACATTTTTGATTGCATATTCTATCATACGTCAATATATAGTTTTATGTCTCTAATGCTTAATTTTTTTGCAAATTTTGAAAAAAAAAATGCATTAAAAACAGCTTTTGTGCATGATAAAGTAGCATGACATCAATGTAATTGAATTTAATTTGATTCGAAATGTAGAGGACACTGTTCAATAAGTTCATGAAGCAAAACAATTGATTGAAAGGGGAGCAATCCTGAAATGAAGCAAAAGATTGCTTCATTTAAGGAACTGAATAGTTTCCTTTATATTTTGAACCAGATTTGATTCAATTACATTGATATCATGCTATTTTATCCTGCTCACATGCTGTTTTAAATGCTTTTTTTTGTTGAAAATTTCCAAAAAATTGAGCGTTATAGACATATAAATCTTTATATTGACGTAAAATAGTACATATAATCAAAAAGGTATGAAAAATTTGAAATGAATCAATTTGTTATAAGTAGTATTTTCAATAATATTTCTTCTGGAACATAGCTTTTCACCGTGTTAAGAGGTAGAGACCCCATTAAAACCACCGATAAAAAAATAATAATCATAATAATGACGAACACGAAAAAAAAAATAAAAATTAATACAGAATGATGATGATTTTTTCCCCTCTCTCTCTATCTATCTATCTCTATCTCTCGCTTTTGTTTCTGTGTTAAGTGCAGTAACCTATGCGTCAGTGAATGTCAGATCCAAGAAAGTAACGTGAATTGCAAGAAATGCAAAAGAAAAGAAATAAGAGAGAAAAAGAGAGACTTTAGAGCCCACTCGTTACATAAGGTGTTTAAGAAGGGAACCATGGGCGCGATTCGGCAATAGGGGTCAAGGTGTGTTTGCACCTGTCCATCGTCTTTCATTATTTAAGAAGGGGAACTGCCTGTCTTCGAGTTACTTGTGTTTACCTCCGAATATTAAGATTGAAATGCTAATTGGGGTCCTTGTACCAGAGGGGAGAAAAAAAAAAATGAAATGGTAAAGAAACAGGGAGGGGAATTTTCCATTGCACGAATTTTCTTTCTTTTCATTCATTTTCCAGTTAAGAGTTCATTTACTTAGTATCTTGACAAATCGGAACATTCCATTGATAATAGATAAAATGAGAGAGAAAAAAAAAAGAAACGCATGTAAGTATTCACTTCTTGAAGAAGTGTTGAAAAAATGGGAGAAAGAAATGTTCTCGAGTGTTCATGAATATACAAGAAAATACACGAAAGTGGGGAGCCATGACAGGTTTAATATAATATGTACGCGTGTATGTTTTTTTATTTTAATATTCATTTCGCAGGTGTTTCCCCGAATCAATATGGAATTTTCGAGTGGAAAACCTCTTTTTTCACAATGTCTTGTACGTACGTACGTACTCTCGGGCCAACTAGTAGTTCTTTGTTTGTCTGCGTGCTCCACCAACAAATGGGTGTCGACCCTCGAAAATTGCGTGTTTATTGTCTGTATATCATGTACATATGAAGACAGAGAGTGTAATGGCCGGCTCGTATGAACAAATATAGACTCAAATTGCGTATAAGTAATTGTTAAAAATTTTTCACGGCTGACAATAAAAATGAAATCATCATATTTACTGTTGTTTAACAGAATATATCTACTGTTTCACCTGAAAACAAGTGAGTTTTATTGTTATAATTACACTTGTCTCGGAGTCTGCGAGTCCTCCATTAGCTAACACAAACGTATTTATCCGGGTGCTATGGTTTTTTATGAGACGTTGGAAAAACTTGATAATGAAAATCTGCGTGTTCTGGTGAGGGTTGAAATATTTTTATAAATAAACAGAATTTTTCTAACGAAAATGTTACGTAGTTTGTTAACGCCCTTCGCTCGAGTTCAAAACCCACTATATTGACTTATTCTTATTTATTTAATACGAATAATTTTCGAATCTCTGCACTGTTATTTCGACGTGATTCTTATTTATTTTGAATATAATTAGATAATATGTATAGAAGAACATAAAACTACATTTGTGTGAAACAGAGAACGTGAGACTGTTATAGTCATTGTTTTGTGGCAAAGATTGAAAAAACAATGATTATATTTTATACGTTGCAAAATGTTTGTGAAAATTCCTCATCTAATTCAAGATCAACTAACTATAATAAGCATTCATTTTGAAGACATGTTGGCCTCCACGGCTGCTTATAACACCAACGAGAGTTCGTCGTACCTTATACAGTCTAAAAGTCCTTTATGAGTCTCTTAGCCCATGAATATTATTCCAGGAACATTAGTCTGTTATCTGAAAACATGACAAGGGTTCAAGACTGAGGTTAAATTTTCCGTAATAAATCTTATTCGTAAATTTCTAACCGGGTTACAAGACAATTGCTGCTATATAGATGTTTGAGTGAAAGATTGAAAGATGTGTATATATATATATATATCGCCCCCCCCCCCCATCATGAATAGCAAAAAGAAGCATAAATGTGCAAATTTCCAAAACGTGGGAAATGATATTTGAATGTTTACTCTCTCTCTCTCTCTCTATACCCATGTTACTCTATTAGTGTTATTTCCCTAAAATGCTTTGTGACATACGTTTCAATAGGGGTTAAACCTTCGTGTTTCCGAAAAAACTTAGTTAGCAAAATAAAGGATCCACCCAGCTGATAAACTGCCGAGGGGGGGGGGGGGCGAGTGCTACGTGTACGATAAATCAACGGATTTTGATTAAAAAAAATTATAATCTGTGACAATATTAAATCATAAAAACTATCGTTCTATCCGAAGTCTCCACCAAAAAGGTAGTATCCAGACTTTTTTGACAAGAATGAGGAGTCAAGTCCAAAGTCTTCGATAAGATGAAACCAATCAGTCGAGTCAAATCTTCGACTAAAACAAACTACAGTGAAACCTCGATAAGTCGTCACCTCAAGTTATCGAAAAATTATGACGGCTTAAGCGGAGTGCCGTCAGTTTCAATGTGAAATGTTGTGAAAATCATATAAATTTAAAGTAATATGAAATTTATTAAAGTATGAATCAAAATAACAATATTAATAAAATTTACAGATTGCGAAAGAAAAAAATGATAACAATTTTTTACCTTTTTTATCTCTTATTACTTAAATTTTTGAGGTAAAATGTACTGTACACTTTTATTTATACTAGTAATGTTTCGAGGGACGGCACCAGATCGGCGGTTGAAGAACACTAACTTGAACTCATGTCTCAAATCTTCGACAAGACGAATCGCCATTGGGATTCAAGTACAAAATCGCCTATAACGAGAGATAATTCGGAGTCAAATTATATTTGACAAGAAGACATCAGTCTAAGTCATATGCAAAGATTTCAAGAAAAGGAAATCATTCAGTGTCGAATCTGAATTCTGACACAATAAAACTTCATTTCTGAAATCCGAACTCTCCGACAAAACAAAAACCCACCTATTAGCGTCAAAATTCTAATAGAAATGATATCAAATAATGTCAAGTCCAAGAACTTTCACATGAAAATTATTAATCTCATCGCTATAGAAATTTAAGCGAAAAGATGTATCGAAACAATAACGATTTTTTTTTAATGCAAAAGTCAGATAAGATTTGTGCTTTTTCTGCATAGCAAGTAGAGTAATGTATCATCCATCGTGTTTAAATCCAAAAGTAAATTACCAGAGAACAGCAACTGCTATGCCGTGTTCCTCCTATTCAGTATTAAACAGATTTCCATCAAAAGATTGATATTTGACACATCAAAGGGAAAATTCTCTCGCTCCGAATATTCCCACATCTACAAGAAAAAACACATTATTACCCCATAGTACATATATACAGTACCTACATATTACAATAATCGCATGTTATTAGACGGAACCACATGCTGTCAATCGCGAACGAAATTGATGTGCGGAAAGGAAAAAAAAGTGACAAATAGCACTTGAATTCTTCCCAAAATGATCCCATTCAATCTAATAACCATTCCACGCAAGTATGTAAATTACCCATGCTATTATCAAAAAAAAGAAGCAGAGGTGACATGGTGGTGACCAGTTCGAATAGAGAAGATTCTACCAAAATCTTTGATGTCAGGGCCTAAGTGAATGTACAGTGGAGCCTCGTTTATACGACGTTCAACAGAGCGAGTCACAAAACGTCGCATAAATATGACTTCTTGAAAAAAAAAATGGCCCCCTCCCCCCCGTAGACATATAAAATATTATGGCATTTAATGCGTTTAATCGCATCTCTAATTTGTTATTGAAAAAATATCATTTCATTCATATAATTGAAGGGGAAAAAATTCAATTGCATTTCAAATCCCGATGTTGGGTAGAAAATTGCAAAAAATTCTTCTCGATTTGGGAAAATTTCCCATCCTAGACTCTCATTTTTTTTTCTTTTTGGCAGTAGAGGATTTGCAACCAGCAGCTCGGTCTTTGATTTTGTTTCTCTGCTTTTCAATCGTTTTGACGCAGGGGTATTCAACTGTTTCGCAACAAAATCAACTTCCATCATTAATTCAAATTCTTGTCGAATTCTTCCAAAATTTCCAGTTTTTTTTTTAGAGAAAGCACTTTCCGTTTTCCCGACGTTACGAACGGTGGATTTGACACAGCCAGAAAGCCAAACACCACAACGAAAAAGAATTCTAAGTCACTGTGCACGTGGACCATATACATCTCTTACCGGCAGAACTCTAGCATCCAAATGCTTAGTGTGTGCGTGCCCTTCGGGAATAACAGTGAAAATATTGGTAGTAAAAAGACATATGGCCGTCAAAACAATTGAAACCCGTTTTTTTTTTTTTTTTTTTGGTGAGCACAGTGTGTGGGTGTTCTCAGAAACAAGCAATAAATAGATCATTTAAGTGCCCACTCTAAATGTCCATCAGACACTGGGTATTTCCGTATACGTCAGTATTCACCCTAAAAATAATGTCTTTTGCTTTCACTATATGCAAGAACTGTTGCAGCAACGCTTTCTCACCGCATACAAAAACTGTGCGCATTTGATAGGTATAAATCACTTTTTTTTTCTTCAAAAGATTCGGAGTTCGAGTCGAAGTAAAAACGTCGAATGATCGAGGTTTTGTGTTGATTAAATGAATTATGTTAACATTAAAATGTATAGTAACCAATTCAGACCGAAGCCGACCGTCGTATAAACGGGAAAACCGTATAACTGAGTGACGTATAAACGACGTTCAACCGTATTTATCAACGATTTATGTAAAAAATCCCGAGAAAAGATTATATAGGTATCTTCTTTTGCGACTAAAATGTACGACCGTGTGCTTAAATTGCATGACTATCGGTTGGCAACATCAAAGTAGGGGGGGGGGAAAGGGCATTTAGTCGAGTTGGGGTATTCTTTCTTGTTATTTTTGTTAAACACCGCGGCATTGGTCGCAACATGCAACAGGTCGGAAGGAACGTGACCGGTGAGTCAAATCAGTGCTTAAAAAATTGCTCGCTATCGTTTCATCTGGTGGTTACTTCTTCTTTTCCTTGGACTTTTAACTCGAACTTCCTCGTGTTAAAAGAAGTTTTTCTTTTTTTCCTGAGACATGAGGGGGTCTTTGGATCGCGTGACATGGACTCGTTGTATTGACAAGCTGTGGATGACAATTTTTTTTTTTTTTTTACTTTTCTCTTTCTAATTCTTTTTCAAGTTCTGCTCGCCTTTCTGCATCGTCTTATTATTAGAGAGGTTGATATATATTTTTCTTTCGTTTCTTTCCTATGTATCGAGCCCAGCATCTTCTTTAATCCTGAAAATCATCTGTTGCGTGCGTGCGAGATGCGCATTCCTTGACGGTGGTTTTGGCTTTGACGAATCAGCGTCGTCGCTTCGTGTAATTGATCTACGAGATAAGAATCTCACGCTCCTTTTTTTTTTTTTATCTTTTCTTTTATCTGATTTATCTATTTTTCTCTCTTATTTAATGTTTTAAGATGAGGTTTTTCGGTGGAAAGTGAGAATTTATATTCCATTGGTTTGGAAATATGGACTGATTTAATTGTTATACAGAAGTTATGACAAAACAGAGTGATGCTATGCTGTAGTCGTTTCTACGTGGGTCGTATGTCAGGGCTGGACGAATCTCCAGAAATTTACGTGCCCGGTCGGTAACATTCATTCACACAACAGTCGATAATGATACATGCCTGAATCAATATTATACATGCTCGAAGAATACTCCTAAATAGTACCGGATTTACTTATTTCATTGTAAAAATCATTACTCATTGTTAAAAAGGGCTTACAAAATAGCTTCATATAATAATTATTCACATTATCTTCAAAAAAAAAATCATTATGAACACACAGTTATTTTCCCATAAATCATCTGAATCTACCTTATCACTACTGTGACTGTCGATATGATGAAGACCAGCAGAGGGTTTCCCCCAATCTTATTTGTCTCACAGTCTCTTTTGTCAGAAATTATCTTTGAATTTAGGTCAGATTTATCGGACTATCGATCCTGATCCTCAGAAAAATGAATAAGGTCACCAATTTGAAATCTAACATCAGTCAGTTATAATTTTTCCACGTTGTTGGTGTCTGAAAAGAACTCGGTGAGTTACTGTTCATTTTGCTCCTGGAATCATAGCCGATTTACGTCCCAGGACCGGACTTGAGCGACAGCAGCACCATGCCGCAAAATATTAATTGCCGTAAAGATAAAATATATTAAAATGCATTGGCTACATAATCCATCGCAACTGCCTAACCAAGTCCTAACTAGAAATTAAGTAAGAATGACTAGTAACTCCTAAATAGCAAATATTTAAGAAGTATCATCGGCAAACCTTATTAGAGATCATAGAAGTTCTTATTCAAGCCTTTTTCTTCTCAACCGTTTAATGAAACATGAATTTATATTTCATACCTTCAATGAAAATGATTCAGATAACCTGCTCATTTTACATGTCATATATTACTACCTCCGTCCCCAGTAAGCTTTCTCTGAACACGCTTTATTTATGTCATAACAAAAAAAAAATTCTCCTTATTACGCACCTATGCAGTTGTAGTGCAGAGGTCTTCAACCTTTTTCTAGTCGCGAGCACTCTACCTGTATCCATCATCAAAAGAAGAGCACCTTTACGGGAAGTTCAACATACGAATGCATGAAATCAGGATGCAATTTGTACAAGGTTTTTAATTTTAACTTTGCCCGAATGCTCGCGACCACGAAATCGGACGCGAGCATCGAGCACTCTGGATGTTCCAGGGATCACTAGCTATTAACACATTTCTCGGCTGCAGTATACCCAGGGCCGTAACTAGGCTGGGGCAACCGGGGAACTGCCCCTAAGCCCCCGAACCGAATGGGGGGAAGGGACCCCACAAAAGTTCATACATTTGTTTCGAATAATAATAATAGCCCTTTTAAGAGGGGCACTAATAAAAAGTCTGCCCCAAGAAGGCACACTACGGCCCTGAGTATACCAATTATAATGTAAGAAGCAGAACATTTATCATGAGTTCAGTCGCGTATATGATAAATATCGTAGTTCTCTGTGATAGGATGAAAAATGTCAAATTCATACAGATATTTTTACACACTGTGAAGCGAAATTTTTGGAGAAAAAAAGGTATCCGATAGAATACATCAAAATATTTCTCTTTCATTCTACCTTTCACCAGATTCCTTCGCTGAACTTAAAAACGGTTCCAACAACTGTGAAAAGATATGAATAGTTTGTGTACAAATCGTAAAAAAATTCGTAAAATGGTTTACATTTCTCATGTTTCACCAAGATTTTTCTCTACGTTCGGAGCCGAACGCTACGGGTTTGGAATGTAATGCACAACAACTTACCATTCATCATTACGTCGGTATGGTAACGAAACACCCTCCCGTTACATCGACACGTAGCCCTCCATTTTTTTTTTTTCTTTCACCCGAAAGCATACCTCATGCCCCTCGGAGCGATGAACAGGCACTAACATGTCATCATCTGACCCCGACACTAAAGTGCGCAAAAAGGTGCGTCATTATAGTAAATTGCAAGGTTTCGATCAAGTAAATGATTCGAACTTCTTTTCAGATGTCACAAGGAAGGAGGAAAACAAAAAAAAAAAAATGTCTTCAATAAATCTTAGCCTATTTTCTGGCATTGGCAAGTGTCCATCTGTAAAGGTTTCTCATACTCTCAAAATCAGATATGCAGATGACAGGTTTAAACTAGGAAAAAAAAAAAACACCATAAATGATAATAATAATAATAATAAAAACCACCACGACACATGTTTTTAATCGTTTTTCATTCATTTTTTTCTTCTCCTCTCCTTTAACACATGGCGTGTTGTTAAGTGCTTGTCTATGAATGTTTGTTGGGTACGAGTTCTTGTCATACGATGATGAACCATGGGCTTTTACGAAAAAAAAAATAAATAAAATTATTATTATTATTATGAAAAAAAGGAAATAAATAACTCGCGTCAATTATTAAATGCACCGATCGATTTGCAGACGGGTCAGAAAGAAGAAAGAGAGATGAGACTATACGAGAGAGAGAGAGAGAGAGAAAGATCCGATCTAAGTAACTGGGTCTAATTGATGGTTATTCGATTTCCAAGACCATCAGTCAGAGATGCAGGTCAGGGACTATATCATTTCGTACAGACCGACACTCACACACACACACGCAACCCGATCACACAAATATGTAGCGGGATGATGAGGAAGATTCGAGCTGACTTTTTGGGCCCTATAATCAACTGGTTGTCATCCGGTGACTGATTGGGATTTTGGGCCATTTCATTTTATTTTATACTTTACTTCTTCTCTCTCGAAAGATGTAATTTTGATTGACTTGTTTGCATTCTCTCTCTCTTCTTATACGAGTTTTTTTTTTTGATATTCGAGAATAATAAATTCATAGTCGCGTTATGGTTTTTACAATGTTATGAGTGACGACGGGTTTTGTTCTTCATATCCATGGAAAAAGAACGAGTTGAGATGCAGAAATTTTTCGTATGTATTAAATAGATGCGATAAATGCGAAATTTGTGAAATAAATGTCATGAATTCGAAATTTGTGAAGTAAATGCCATGAGTTCGAAATTCGTGAAGTAAATGCCATGAATTCGAAATTCGTGAAGTAAATGCCATGAATACGAAATTTGTGAAGTAAATGCCATTAATTCGAAATTTGTGAAATAAATGCCATAAATTAAAAATTTGTGAAATAAATACAATAAATTCGAAATTTGTGAATTTTTACGAATAAATGAGAAAACTTGATTTTTTTACTACTTTTTCGCGAAATATTTCGAATAAAAATGCGAAAATTGGTTATAACTAGAGCCCAGATTATATGCAGATTCATATGTGCATATGCATTTGCATATTTTGGCCTCTTTTTTAGGCATTAATGCATATAAATGCGTAAAATAAAATAAAAAATTCAGAATAAGTGCATATTTTTTAATTTTTTTTTTTCAAAATCACTTTTTTTTTTTAATTTTGAGATGAATATTACTCAATAACGCAGCGTTATAAAAAAAAATTTTTTTTGGTGCCTGGAATTTTTTAATTGATTCTAACTATATTTAGTGTTTGCCGATTTCAAATATGAAAACAGTTTTTCCTCTACCAGCTCTAGTTTTTGAGGTTTAGGACAGCTCAATTATGCAATATTTTAACATTGAGTTAAGTTTTTTATGTGGATTCGTTTTCCTCCGCTTTTTTCCTCCTTGCTCCGCGTGTCCGTGTTAATAGTGTGTTGTCCGGCTTTCGTAACTCATGGTCGTGGAATAATACGGATCTAAATAAAGTTACGTGTTTTCGATCTGTTCCAGGATTTTTATTCCGCAAATCACGAACAACTACATAAATTATAAAGTTCTTTGTTTGAGGGCTAAATAAAAAGAAAAAAATGGCATCCAGTCGAAGAAGTTGTAATGATCATCTTGATGTATTCGGCTACAGACGTGGTGAGTACACCCCCCCCCCCTAAAAGAGGACCCATTTTTCCAATTTTGTTAAGAGCGTGTCTTGGGTATTTTAATTTAAAATTTGGGCTCCACATACAGTGTGTAAAACTTGTACATAACATCTATGACAGTGGACTAATAGGAAAAGAATGGGTCTAAATGGGAGGGGGGGGGGTCAATACCCATTGCTCACTCCAACCGAAATGAAACAGGAATACGATACTATGACTTAGGGGGTCATTCAAGTATTACGTCAGAAAGGATGGGAAGGGGGTTCCGATTTGCTGACTTTTGATGACAAGGGAGGGGGTTTGGATGATGCTTACGTCATCAACCACCCTTTATGAAGATATGAAATATTCTTAATGACATCGGAAAACCCTTTCGATAGTTACTGGGCACCTGAACTAACATTCTACCTATTGATAAGTCTCCTACAGAGCTACTTTGAGAGCTACTTTGGTGATCTCTAAATGTTTCACGGATACTTTGAGTGCTCAAGTGGAAATGTTTCCGGGCCGCTTAAGTGCTCTGGAACTATGCCACACATCACTCAAGTGATTCGTAATTCTGCCGCGACACTTAAGTAATCTGGGAAAGTTCCGGGGGTAACTTGAGTGATGTAGAACCGCACTGGGGGCCGCTTAAGTGCTCTAAAACTGTGCGACATGTCACTCAAGGGATCTCTAAATGTGCCACGAATCGTTTAAGTGTTCTGTAACTGTGTGGCTGGTTACTTAGGTGATCTTTGAATGTGAAAGTGATCTTTGAGGCCTACTTCAGTGATCTGAAAATGTGCCACGGGCCACTTAAATGCTCTAAAATTGTGCCACGGGTCATTTAAGCGATTTGTAAATGTGCCACTTTGTTCATTTTTACAAAATTAGGTTTGAGGGGTGCAAGCCACATCAGATAACTTCCAGGGCCACATTTGGTCCGCGGATCAAGGGTTTACCATATAAGAGGGTGGGTCGCAATGAATTTTTTAAAAAGAGAAATTTTAAATCCTCACCCTTCAAATAGCATTGAAATTAACAGAAATCGATAATAATAACATATAAAGCCATTTTCTTTCTTTAATATTTTTTGCACAAAATAATAACTTTTTTCGTCTGGGAGGGGGGGGGGGAAGCCCCCTACGCCAGCCCCCCCCCCCGCGTACGTTCCTGATCCCACCAATATGCGTTAGGAGGTAGGGGGGCAGTGATGACGAAATTTTGCTGACAAGAATGGGGGAGGGGGTTAGAGTTTTGTTGACTTTTGCTGACAGAGGGTTGGTCAAAAATGGCTAGAATTTTGCTTACGTAATACTTGAACAACCCCTTATAGAGTTTCACAAACATCAATGAGTAATTTGTGTGGACTTGGAAAATAATTAACTTCTTTCGTGGTCAGCAAGGGGCTACACGAAATATAATTGCTTCGTGTGCCTATGGAATAGCAGAGCCTAACTATACCACTGGATAAGGAAAAGAGTGGCCTACGAGAGAGGACATGGTTGTTGGAAAAAGAAATGTCGTTCGTGAACCCTTAGCCAGACGAGACAGAATTATTTCTCTTCGTTGTGTTTATACACAACGGAAGAGAGATAATTCAGCTAGGGATAATGGAACAGTCCATGATCACAGGACAGCCCTTGTTTCGCATACATAAAAAAAAAAGGCATGGAATAAGTACCGAAAAGCTTAAAGCTGGAATTTTTGATGGTCCTCAAATCAGACAGCTCATAAATGATCCTCATTTCGTAGATTCCATGAATGAGACGGTGTGGATTCCATTTGTCCTTGTAGTCAAGAAATTTCTTGACCACGAGGCTGGAAACTATGTTGAACTAGCTAGCAGCATTCTCAACAACTTTAGAGACCACCTTGGTTGTAATATGAGCATGAAGGTTCATTACTTGGACATTCACTTAGACCGTGATACTAGTGAGGAACAAGGTGAATGATTTCACCAGCACACAAAAGCAATGGAATCGACACCAGGACAGATGGGATGCTCGTATGATGGTAGATTACTTTTGGAATATGCAAAAAGACTGTGTAGACAAAGCTCACTTGAGAATTCCAAACAATAGAAGCTTTCGGAGTGGAAAAATATATATTTTCCTGCTGTTTTTATCTGATTTTTTTTCATTTCTGATTATTAATTAAGCTATTAAGGTTTATAGTAGTGTCGCCGTGCCTTTTTCAATCAATTGAAATGATAAAAATTAATTAAACAATATTGTCCCCTCATTTTAACACGTATAAGCCTAATTTAATGTGTTAACGTGAATAACGCTATTCTCATATCTCAGAGGTGATGAGCAAAAACTAATGGCATATTCGTTTTCAGCACATGAAATACACATACACGGTTAAAAAAAACCCGGCACCAAAATCAGTGTAATATTTTCACAATCTCGGTCATTTTTTTTCACACAGCTGGGATTTAGTGATTCATTTGCTCTATTATAGCGTAGCGACAAAGATATATATAGATGGCGCTGGGAAACAAAAAAATAATTTATCGTTTTATAGCTTGATATTCAAGTAGTTGAGTACTTGATATTCAAGAAGAGAAAATCCTCTTAACCGATATTTCAGTATGTCCGATATTGCTGTAAATGGGCTTAACTTCCCTAATTATTGTTAAAATGATAATTTACAGTATATGTTTGAAGCCGCTGTGGTGATCGAGTGGTCATAGTGACGGACTCTCATCGCGAGGTCCCGGGTTCCAACACCACCGTCGCCGCAGTGGTTGGTCGACCGAAGTTGGTTTTCTGTGGTTCCCAAGTGCGAATGCAAGCCGAACTTCCCTATTAAAAAGTCTCGCCGCAGCAACAGGCCAGCAACAATAAATTCTTCAAACATTACAATTCACTCATAGTTCAAAAAATATGTGGTAGGTGGCCGCACTAGCATTGCACAGAAACAAGCTCAACGTTAGGTCCACAACACGGACATACACATCCCAACATGTACCAATTCGTCAGAAATTTCACAGAGGAATATGGACGAGGTACATGTGTGGCTTAGTAGTAGTATATGTTTGAAAAAAAAATGTTTTTTATAAGAACATAAAAAGAAAAAATATACTCAGCAAATTGTAAAAAAATATAAATACCTTCAGTGAAACCGAAACTGATTTTGATTGAAGCGCGTAATTTTCGAAACTGAAACTTAAAACGGACGTCAGTACAGTGATTTCAATGACCCAGGCCCATGAGAACAAAATAAATGAAAATTATTTTAACTGATATTTCGCTGTTTTTGATCTGACTCTGATCAAATTGTAATAAATTTTTATCAAAGTAATAAATGAATGTAATGAATAAATGACAATTGTAAATTTTTGCAAATTTCACTCTACATATCGTCTCTAAAACATTGTTATTGGACAAATAAATGTGATAGACCTTACGTTTTGGTTCATAACTTCAACCATGTATAGCATAATATCATATCAAAATTTCGTAATGATATAATGAATAGATTTTTAAGAGAGAGAGAGGAGAATCATGTTTAAACTTAATTCACACAAAGTAAAATGTCATTCACGATATACTAAAGTGGGCACTTCGATTCTAAGCGTCAAATTAACATATTAACGCATGTTTTAAAATTGTTAACATAAAACGTTTAGAAGTACGACTTAACTTTTTAAAATAACATTTTTAATTAATTAAATACCTTAAATATACATCAATTTATAAATTAGTGTTTTAAACTTACAGCAGATGACGCTAGTTAAAACAAATTTTCTAGGATGTGCATTAGCATATTTTCTTAATTTCGCTCTTTTAATCCTTAACCAAATTGCACATAATTTTATTTTATTACTGGTTACTCAAATAATACGTTTGAGAAACTTCACCTCTCCCCTCCCCCCAACTGCAATGTCAAAAATCAAATCAGACTGAGGGCAATCGACCTGTTGCGGAAACACGTTTCACAATCATACATTTTGAGGGCAACTGACGGAGCCGCATTGAGACAGAAAGTATGCAGGCCCTATTACGAGAGACTGTATGCTAGCCCTATTCATACAAATAGTAGCCAGATCTATTTGACAAAGAATACGCAAGTGTATTTAACCCATTTTTGACAGCTTCCCCTAATTCATGACCAAATGGCACAATTTTTTTATATATCATAATTGGTTACTTGAATAATATATTTGAAAATTTTCAAAAAATTGGATATTAATTTAGCATTTTGTTTTCTTTGTAATCAATGTAAATTTCCGATATATCAATTTTTCAATTAATATGAATTAATTAATTTCATTTCATTAAAATAATTGATAGTTATGATTCTGGGGAATCTCGTATATCACGTGACACAAGAAATTTAAGAAAAAAGTTTTTTTTTTTCTATTTGAAAAAAAAAACTATTTCTATTCAAGGTCATGGAAAAAAAAAATTTCTAGATCAAAAAAATCATGATAAAATTTCCAAATACAAGTCGAATCCCATTATAACGAATTCCAAGAGACCGGAGAAATCCCATTATAACGAATTCCAAGAGACCGGAGAAATCCCTTCATTATAACGAAATTTCATTATAAAGGAATTAGATATTTTGCATTGTTCCTATGTAAACCTATCTGTGAGATTAGAGAAGCGTTCGTTAAAACGAGATTTTCGCTATAACGGTGTTCTTTAAAACGGGATTCGACTGTATATCACTTTCTTTATTTTTATTCGCATTTAGTTATTCGCGCAAGCTATGGATAAAATATATTATTATGACACTGTCAATTTGCACTGTCAAGGAAAAACTAGGGCACTATTAAAATTTCTATATTAATGTATTTTTGAAAAGTCATAGAAAATTAAATTTCACTGTGAACAAATTTTTAAAAAATAGTATGAGTCTCTCTCTCTCTCTCTCTCTCTCTCTCTCTCTTACTAGATCATTAAATTTCCAAAAAATGAATTTCATACAAAAATTTATATGAAAATTAATTGAAAAAGAAAAATTTATCAAAGCGTTGCGCAAACGCAACGCCAGTAGAAAATGGTAACGCGGATGGGAAATGGGAGAAAAACAAATACGCAAATCTATTTCGCAACGAATACTCAGATCTTATTTGATAAAGGTTTTGAAGGCCGATTTTTCCAATGTTCATTATAAATAGTACTAGCTTTTTCTTCTCCGGTATACCACTTATAATGTAAGAAGCAGAGCATCTATGATGAGTTCAGTCGCGTATATGATACATAGTTGCTGTGATGGGATGAAAAATGCCCAATCCATATACATATGCTTTTACACACTCCGAAGCGAAATTTTGAGAGGGAAGAAAACATCCAATGAAACCAAAAATATTTCTATTTCATTCCCCGCTGATCTTAGAAACGGTTCCAACAACTGTGAAAAGTTACGAAGGGTTACTGTCACTCTGTAACAATAATTTCACTGATGCCATAATCACAGAAACGTCCATCTACATTCATTCCCATGTCGCCCCAGACTCATTGTGGCGCTCTCATAATTATCACAATAAACTCTCGTCTTTTCTCCTACACGGAATTCCACCTACATAACCCAATAAATATCCAAAAAAGGAAAAGAACCAAAACCGTATTAGTTCGAAGTGCATTGAATAACTATCGAAACGATTCGATCGTCGTCGTCATCATCATCATTGAATCGGTCAGTTCCATCAAAATAACAAACAAGAGGAACATGATGAATCCCTTTCTCTTCTTATAACAAACAATAAGAGATGTGTCTATAGTCTAATAAATAAAAAAAAATATGAAGGCAAAAATCAAGAAATCAAATAATCATTTTTTTTTTGTTTTCTTCACTCGTCTATCAAATATTGAAGGAGAGGAGAGGAGAACAGAGCAAGAGAGAGAAGGAGATTTTTCCTAGAGAATCATTTCAATCACAGCCAATCAAGGTGCTGGCGATTCACGCCATTGTGTACAGAATCACGTCAGAAATAAAATGATAAGAAATAAAATAGAATACATATACGCAACTCGTTATTTCGCACACAAACGCCCGTTCTCTGCACTCAACCTCTGATCTCGGCTCGCACGCCAACAATTTGCCCCCCATATAACGAATATACGCACCGTGTAAAAGAAAAAAAAACCCATGACAGGTTCTTGGCTACTGTTTGCATTATATTCTGACGCCCAAGCAAACATTTCGTCTGTGAGGGCAATGATGGTGATGATGATGGAGAAGAGCCTTACCTGCTTGAAGAGTACCACTACTAACGCCGGATAAAAACCGGTGCATATAGGTTTGAAGCAGCGTCAACAAGTAAAAAGGAAACAAAAAAAACAAAAAGAGTTATATCAAGATAACAACAATGTTCTAATGCGAGTGCGATGACCCGTTAACTATTTGAGTTCAGATTAAAATATGTATAATGAATCCATTATGGTATCTATACATATGTATAACAGAAGGTTTCGACCTCCATAACTCTTTCATCAAATGTCAGTTAATGTTAAGAAATCTTCGTTAAACGGTGCAGTTAACGTTATGCCGTGAACCGTTTGAGAATTGAGTGTTAATGTGGACTTTTTTTTCGTTTTTTGAATATTTTGATTTACCCGGGGTCTCTTATCCCGGATATTTCAGATATCTTGGCGAAGATTTGCAGGGAAACACGTACGGTGTCAATCGCCTATGAGACGAGATAAAAGTTTTACTCCCAGTGTTGTGAAGATGATAGAAATCGGACGCGTTGGCTAATGGGGGAGTAAGCATGAAAATTGGTAGGTAGAAAGTTTTTATGCAAAGACGGGGCGATGGCTCTCAACCAGATGGTCGGGGCTCCCGAAATGAGCCGCTCAAGTCCATTAAGGCAACTGACTACGTGCGGGGCACTTTTTTTTGAAAACACAGTGACTTTCACAAAACAAGTGGGGTTTGAATCAAAATTCTGTATGAAAAAAGGAAATCCATTGAAATTTCTGAAATATCTTGAAAACTATTTGAGATATTCTAAATTATGTCCTCAATATATAGGCTTATTTTCAGTAATTGCGCCAGACATTGTACACTGAAAATCACACAATTTATTTGAATAGTTTTGATACTGTATATTTCTATGACAGTTATCTGTGCAAGAAACTAAAAGTTTTAGGATACATAAAATATTCTCTAAAATATGACAGTTTTGGGGAAACAATACGTGAATTTTTACAAAAATTCAATTTTTTTCCCCCATTCAAACAGCTGTAAAATATAATTATCTGAACATATGGCCAAGATCCTAGTTAATTGCGCGGCTAACGTTATCTGAAACACTGGTGAAAATTTTCATAAGAATATCTTGCATATATTTTTGAAAATTCGGTTTCGCGTGAAATAAAGTAACGGAAAAAATGAATCTTAAAAAAAAAACGCGTTTGAAAAATTGTTAAATGCCTTCGAAATCATTGTTCCAGAGGATTTAAATCGGCCATAACTTTGTCGCTACTTATTGCATGTACAAAAATAAAATAGTTTTGGATTCTGCGCAAAACATTGTACCAAATGAATTTATAAAACCATTTTCGACAATTTTCGAAAAAAAAAAATCGTAATTTGAACGTAGTCAGTTGCCTTAAGAGCCGGGGATTCGTTATCTATGGGCCACGACCCAAACTTGATTCACAGGGGCTTCCGAGATCGGTCGTACAAGTCCACTTACAGTCCTGTTATAAATGCACTTATTGCGCATTTACTGTCATCTTCTCCACTGTGTGGACATCCCCATCTATTCAGTTGGCTATGATAGTCAAGCTTTGATCATTTTTGTCGCAACGCGGTCATTTCCTGCACACGAGGGCTAATTAGACCGGGCCCTACAATTTATCGCCGATTCCGAATGGCAGGCTTGTTTTCTATACTCATCGATAGTTTGGTGGGCTAACCCGTCGATGGGGGGAAACTTCCTGCGGTAGCAATTTTTTCTACGGTCACATCGTCGTTTCTGTTGTACCCCCGTGTCAGGAAAGTTTCCTGACGAGGACCAACCACCGGGTACCGAACTCGCGACACCTCCAAACACCCTTTGGTATTTTAGGCGAGTATCTTATCGACCTGAGCGCCCTATAATCAAGCTTTTACTAACGAAGTCCGCGATTCTCAAGCGCTAAAACATTTATTTGTCCTACCGCAGGATCAACAATATTCCCACGATTGAAATACCATCACCCCCAAAAGCAAAACCGTAACATTCCACTAATGAATACTTCAAGTGATTTATACACAGTAACTAACTTCGATATCTAAATTAAGCTTAAAATATGTAAATAACAATACGGACCCATCCACGCTAGGCCATATCAACTATCATTTTAATTAGAACATATACATATATCTCTACAGATGTTAATCTGCGTAAAACGATTATATCTCCATGATAACTATAAATCCACCCAATATAAAACGAAAAAATGTGGCATCAATAGCTACTTAACTGCCATTGCACGCTCCTTAATCCATCTGGTGGTAGAATAAAGAAAGACAAAAACAGTAGTTGTGTTTTAATAACTTCATTCCGGAAAATATTATAACTTAATCCAAAAAATAGAGCGTGTCTGAGGAATTACTTCCCACAAAAATATACGTGTATATAAAAAGATACGCCGTATTATATCGTACATATATATATAGAAAATAACGTAAGACAATAAAATTGCTTGGGACTTGAAAATATGTTCAATGAGATAATACTGGAGAAGATATAGACGAAATGTTATCTCAGTTGAGATTAGTGTTAGGAAATCATAAGAAATTTGTTTTTTTTTTTCTATTTTCTTATTCTTTCTAAGCATTGTAAATCAAGATGAAGGAGGGAAGAAAGAAGAAGAAGAAGAATGGAAATCACAGACGCCTCTGAAATTGGTTTCTCTAATTAGGGACCGTAAAAAATAACCGATCACGACACCTTTTTATGGACCCCTTTCTTCTTCTTCTTCTTATTTCTGTATGTGTGTGTGATAATTCTTTTATTTTCTTACTTTATCTTCTTACTTTCTTCTTTGAAGATAGCCTTTTACCTGTTTTTTTTCTTTCTTCTCCTTCCCTCCTTTTCGGCAGCTTTGATGTTTTTTTAGAATGGAATCAACGTTGAAGGGGGGCCAAGCAAATATTTATCCACTTTCTCCATATGTATTACCCATTGGCGTACGCAAAGGGGGTTTTAACCCCCCCCCCCCCCACCCTTGAACTAAGATTATAGTGTTATTTTGCAGGAATGAACGTAAACAACACCCCCCCCCTCGAGAAAATTCTGCGTACGCCTATGTGGCTATGTTTTCATAAATTAGTATGGTGTCGTATTTGAGTCGTTTTGTATTTTATTATCCGAATTTCTCCTTCTCCTACGACATGCATGCATGCTCATTCCCTGCCCCCGCCGCCTTATACCTAATTCTGTAGAAATGACTGAGCGGAAAATTACCTGATCACTTAAGTGACCCTGCGGTACATTTGCAGAATAGGACAGAACGGACCGAGCACGACCAGACTCAGTCGCTGTCGCTAAAGCGATATAAGCTCCTTGCCTCGAAGGGAATGGTAGTGATGGAGAAATTCTGAGTCGCGAAAAGAGAAAAATAATAATTCGGGTCCCTATCATGGGATCTAAATGACCTCTATGTGCATTCATATACAATTACAAGCAATATATATATAGGCCTATGTGCGAGGTTAGATCATAATGAGTTCGGAGGCCCCTATTATAGAGTACCTACAGGATCCTCAGATAATATTCATTTAATACGAGATTCAAAGTAGCATGTACTAGTCTAACTATATACACAAAAGTGCGAGAGTGTACAAAACAAATAAGTAAAAATTAAAAAAATTAAATCGGTGGCCTTGGCGTGGGACTTCAAGAACCCTAAGTCGAACATTTAGATGCAATTTCAAAAACCCAGCACATTTACAGATCACTTGAATAGCCCGCCGCACGTTTTCAAACCAATGAACTGGCCTGCACGCTCCAAAGGTTGAGCAACCTTGTCCCACGATCAACCTGCTGAAGTATTAAATGACTAACTAAGGATGATTGGGTTTGTTCTATTCTGATTCGAACTCGGTCTTGCTGAAAGAAGCGGCTCTTATGAATTTTGTATGTCAGATTCATCGAGAAATATAGTGGGATGGTAGTTATAAGGGTAGATCGTTGTCGATTCGATCACACGAATCTGATAGTTCCAGTTTTCACGTTACAGCCTGCAATATCACACGGCGCTTTTTTAGTTTGACTTTAGTGCATTGCATCATCGACTGATAAAAAGGCCCAATTTTTTTAATGCCGATGTAAAACTTTATGATTTCAATTTATCTAATAAATTATACACGACTTAACCTGTGTGCATTGATGAGGCAGAAGCTTGGTTGATTCGATGAATGCAGCCGTAATATCGTGGAGAGGCCTTGGACAAAGACTAGAGTCTCCATAAACTAGAAAGAGGCCCTTTGTGTCTACGAGAGACTTGGACGGACACAAGAGTCTGTTCCATTCGCAAAAATGTCCACTGTCTCTAAAAAGGTTTTGGACCTCTGAAGGAGTCTGATCAATCTCTACAACACGGCCGTGATTTCTATAACGGATCTGGACACCAACAACAGTTTGGACAGTCTACAAAATATGGCCGTTATTTTTACTAGTGATTTTCAAAAGTCACGAGTGTCTGAAACTTAGATTACCATTAGACCATAGAGCGCGTTGTCGTGTTCTCTAGATTCCCCAAGTTGTCGTACAACAAGGCAACGTGGACAACTGTCTTTGTCCGTGTTCTTTCTATAAAAGACTTGAACAGTTGTTCCTACGAAGAACTTGGGCATAGGCACATCACAAAACACGGCCGTTGTTTTGACGAGGGATCTGGGCAAAAGCAAGAGCTGGGCAGTCTACAAAACATGAACATTATTTCTACTAGAGGTCTGGACTGGACAGTCTACAAAACACGACCGTTGGTTCAACGATGGACTTTACAAAATCACGGGTCCACACAATTCAGAAAACACGACTGTTGTTCTCGAATGTCTTTGAATGATGTTATCACAGACCCAACTATTCAAAAATTTTTACATCTCGAGGCGCCATCTAACAATACTGTAGGTATGCACATGTTATTTTAAATTGTATTATAAATATTATATATACATAGCGATACCCCCGTATGGCGAATCACATTCGCCGGGTCGGGGTAAGTAACTCATATACATAGCGATATTTAAAAATCCAGCACAACACGTTATAGAAAGTGTTGCCACAGACCTTGAAATAAGCTAGATTCGGATTAGTAAACAGTACCCCACTTTGTTTGGTGGTTTCTCTCCTCTATTATAATCAAAACATCTACCTCAAAAAAAGAAATTAAAAGTGTTCACGATTTGTGCTCAGGAATGACTGAGCACAAAACTCCTCCAATTTGACTTCCGTGCGTTACTAATAAATGAAAGGTGCTATTGACGACCGTGGATGATGGCGGCTGGGTCCGAGAGCACCCCTTATCTCCGTCTTTCTCGGAGCACGCTTCACGATTTTGTTTATTGGTGCTCGTAGCTTCCTTCCAGATTAAAGGCCAAGTGCGGTGAACTTGACCGCGTTGTATGGGTTTTTCGGAACACTTTGATGAGCGGAGAAATCCTGCTCAGCATAGAAATCGGATTCATTAATTGAGCGACGAACTGTAGGAATCCTTTCAAAAAGTAATTGTGATCCAAAGTATGTTTTTGCCTCTGAGATTACTTCTCCCAACTCAGATTAGATTCAATTACGCTGTGACGTGTTCAGACTCAATACTTGAATCAGGTTCGGGCGTATTTTATCTTTCGCTTAAAAATCAAAGATTTTCTGTGTACTTTATGTGATAATGAATAATCGTCGGAGCATGCGATTCGAATCTTATTAATAAAATGCGAGCTCATAAATCCCCTCAATAGGCCTATAGGCTTTTGTGTGCGGAACACCGTGTGAGGAAAATACATCGACAATAATTTACGGCCAACATAATTCACCGAAAGGGAAATGAACCGCTAAGAAAATTCACTGACAAACAATTCATCGAAAAAGTAACAGATTGTGAGTGATTATATGAGCAGGTAAGTGAGTCAGTGAGTGAGTGAGTAAGTGAATGATTAATCGAGTAAGGGAGTAAATAAAAGAGCAGATGAAAGAATGAGTGAGTGAATCCCTAATTTCACGTGGTCACTCACCCACTCAATTGTTCCCCCACTCGCCGAATCGGTCATTCACTGGTTTACTCATACGGTCACTCAATCACTTGGTAGCTCACCTACTATTTGATCACTGATTAGCAAAGTGGTTATTCACCCACTCGGTCACTCATCCGGTTATCAGATACGGTTACTCACTCAACCACTCATTATCTTACTCGATAGTTCATTCACCTACTAATTCGGTAGCATATTCACTCAGTTGCTGAATTACTCTGTCATTCATTCACTGGTGGCGAACTCTTGTAGGTGAATTGTTCGTCGGTGAGTTTTCCGGGGGTGAATTTACCGTAAATCGCAGAATAAAAAGTGATTCATAAAGAATACAGTTTCCAGATAGTACTAAACCACACATGTACCTCGTCCATCCATATTCCTCTGCGAAATTTCTAACGAATTGGTACACGTTGGAATGTGCATGTCTCTGTTGTGAACCCAACGTGAAGCCTGTTTCTGTTTTATGCTTGTTATAGTGCTGCCATCTACAACATATTTTTTGAACTATGAGTGAAGCGTAATGTTTAAAGATTTTATCGTTGTATGCCTGTTGCTCTCTGAGGCGAGACTTTTCAATGGAGAAGTTTCCAGATACTGTAAAACAGTCATAGTTGAAGACGAAGACCGCATTTGCGATACATTAGGTTGATGTAATTGCAATGTAATGTCTTCCCGCTTTTTGAGGGGAGGGACATAAGCGATAGCATCCATGTCACGTGGCTATTCAGTCTGCAGTGGAGAAGGTGTTTTGCATCCTTGAATAAGGAAAACAGGGCCTGTAACTGTTGTGCGATGAAATTCGCAATCGAATTTGAGCATAAAGTTGCCGCCAGCTTTCCGCAACTGCAGCATCCAGCCAAAGCCCTTAAGAAACCTTCCCTTACGATTTCTCTTGAGAAAGGGCTCAAGAATGCAAAATTATTTCAACGCTAGCATTTTGACTGACTATGCACAGGGCCGGTCCTAGAAATTCTGCCACCTGAGGCGAATAATATTTAGCCCCTTAAGATACTACTATATGAAAAGAGTTTTCTTTCTTCACCTCTATTACCTTGATACAGTGGTTCCCGAAGTGTTGGTCACGACCCCCTTGGTGGGGTATAACGTTGATGATTTAAGATATCTTGAGAGAATTTCCTAAACAAAAACGTCCTGATGATATTAAATATATCTAATCAATTCAATAACTGTTCTTTGTAGCGGGAGGGTGGTCCAATAGTGGGCGCACCTGTTAAGGCTTTTCTCTTTTATCATTCCGCACAAATATCGAAATTCTGTGATCAAAGAAATAGGTATGTGCAGGGGAAATAAAAGGTAAGATGCCCCTATCAAAAAAACATTAAAGGCACATTTCATGTAACAGTAACATTTTTCAGTTAATCCATATAGAGTTCTTGTGAGGGAGCATTTCTTCTCGTAATGGTTATAATCAAAACTCTCGATTCGTGAATGTGCCTCGCTGTAATAGGCTGCTGCAACCTTGATCCCAACCATGAGTTCAGCAGGGCACGGAACAGAGACCCATGGCCCCACATCCCGCCGTAGTGATCTAGGCTGAGATCTGGGCCCCCAGGTCAGACTCTTCACGGACCCCTCTATAATATGAATTTGTAGTGTGGTAAAAACAAGAAATAAAATTATATCTGATGAGAATTATCTCAAGCCCCCGGGTAGGAGCCCTGTCGGACCCACTCGCTTCGTGGAGGCCATGCAGGGACCTTAGTTAGTAGGGGCAGAAAGGGGCTTCTGCCCCACCGCAGCCGCCGCAGCCGCAGCCATTCCCCATTCCGCAGCCACCGCATCCTTCTATTCCGCAGCCATCCCCCACTTTTCCGCAGCCAGCACCTGAGTCATTTTCTTCTGTGATAAGAGATCTTGAGGGGTCTTTCTTAAATCAAACTTTAGTGTCTGATCACTCCCATGACGTCAAAGATTTTTCAACGCTGCCCCCATTCCGCAGCCACCGCAACCTTCTATTCCGCAGCCATACCCCACTTTTCCGCAGCCAGCACCTGAGTCATTTTGTTTAGTGTGATAAGAGAATCACTTCTTTCTTGATTCAGAGGGATCTTTCCTAAATTAAACTTTAGTGTCTGATGTCAGGGGTTGCGTTAGCAAGCTAGATATTTAAATTTCTACCAGGGATCTTTCTCAAATTATCGTTTTTTAACTTAATTTTTTTCTGTCGTTATTCTAAGAGGGCTCAATTATTTTGAAATAAAAATTTCCCAAAATTATCGTTTTTATTTTTAGCCACTGCAAGTCGTGTGGGGTCGTTCTTGAATTAAACTTTTTCATATCACCCTAAAAAGTTTTCCCCAAGTCTCAACGATGATGTCACAACACTCCGTGATAGGATTTAGAAGGATCTTTCTTAAATTAACGTTTTTTAACTAACTTTTTTTCAAAGAGGTTTGATGAGGGCTTAAATTATTTTAAAATAAAAAATTATCGGGTTTTTTTTAGCCACTACGATGCAAGTCGTTCCTAAATTAAATTTTTTATGTCACATTTTCTAAGGTTCCAAGTTGTTATTCTAAAAGGGCTCGTCATATATTAAATTATCTTTTGGAATTTCTTATTTCTATCTCAAGTGATGAGATTTTTTTTTTTTCAAAGAGGGTGCAATTCCTAAATTATCGTTTGGAATTTTTTTTTTATCCCCATGTTCAAATCTGACTTTCAACCAAATAATGCGATTTTTCACAAGAGGGGACTCGTTCATAAATCAGCTAGTAAAAATGCATGTAAAAAGACTTTAAATCTTACGCAACAAAATATTTGAATAGTAATATATATGTATATAATCACCACTTTATATTTTTGTATACGTCCTTCCAAATTAACGTTTTCACTAATACCATGATATCACAACACTCCGTGATGGGGTATTTTTCAAAGAGGGGTTGTATCGTTTGGAAATTTTTTTTTTTTTGTGAAATTCGTCACAACTCTGACCTCACATCCGTCCCTAATGTTCTATACCTTTTTTCTTTTTTTTTTTAATTTCATGCCCATGACGTCGTCAGGTCATTATTCTGAAATATTTTTTTTTCACAGGGGTCGTTCTTGAATTATCGTTTACGCGTCGTTAAATTATCGTTTGGAAAACTTTTCATTCTGACATGTTTTTTACCATCGTGTAACTTCTCTTGAAATACGAGTTCGTTTACTTATCTGAGAAAATTTTCCGAGCTGTAAAATAAAAGAGTTACTACAAATGAATTGCAAAGTCTTTTTTACAAATCAAGTTTTCAATTATTCAATATTTTAAATAATTTTCTTCAATCATACATTTCAAATTTTCATAATTAATCAAATAATTCTCCGTGGCGTTATGATTTTCCACTAGAATTTCAGCGATGTCATGAAAGTCAAGGCATGATCGTAATATTTGTAATAATGTTAAGTTATCAAGCAACTGCGTGCCCAGCTGATAGCCCATGGCGCATCCACGACAACTAGATATTTTTTCCCCTACGAAATCATAACTTCTTTTAAACTTCCGACTATAGCAACGGTAATGTAGAACTTGTGTTCATCACTTTAGCTTGATTTTTTCTTTTACGCTAACTCTTCTACTATTTTTTCCAATGACATCCTCTCTAATGTTCTGGGTACAGTAACATAAAGTTAATTTTTGTTGGAAAAACTATAAATTGCGAAAGAAGGAGGGAAAGCTCCAATACAATTCTTCCATCTACCGAGATATCACACTTAGTACGAGAAGAGGTCAAAGAGAAATCGAACTAGCGCAAAAACACTCTTGATCGCTATAGTTCATTCTTTCTTAACAGTCAACCAACAGGTAGACACTTTTTGCTTTCATAAAAAATAATATATATTTTTCACATGCATTTGTTAATCTTGAAGAAACCCCCGCGACGTTTTAGTGATCTCACAGTCAAATAGTGTGATAAGACAAAATATTTTATCCGAATGTATATGATTTCCTGAAGCAACAAAAAAAAATTAAAGGTCATCTTTCAACGAAGAGTCAAGAATCACTTACCATGGTGGATACTCATTCATCGTTTATTGAGAGCTTGCAAAAGAGTTAGCTTACAGTGTTTAGTACTAGCTTCAATCTTTTACCTGCAAACTTACGCATTTGTCAACATCGGGAAAAAATAACAGCGAAGAAGAAGATGCTATAGAAACAATAAAATCAAAAATATAGTAATACCAAGAGGCTTTGAAATACTTTTAACATATATTTATATGTGGTGGTGGAGTGGTGGTCGAGTGGTTATAGTGCGGACTCGTGATGCGAGGATTCGGGTTCGAACCCCACAGTGGTGGTCGGCTGAAGTTGGTTTTCTGTGGTTCCCAACTTCAAGGCGCAAATGCGAGCCGATCTCCCCGTTAAAAAGTCTTGCCACAGAGAGCAACAGTCCTACAACGGTAAATCATTCAACCATAACACTTCACTCATAGTTAGAAAAACTGGGGACAGCACTACACATAACAAGCATTACACAGAAACAAAAACTGTACGTCAGGTTGCACTACACGTACACGCACATTCCCGCATGTACCGATTCGTTGGGGGTTCGTTGTGGGGTTCCGCGGGGGGGGGGGGTGTAGCAGTAGTAGGTAGGGCCTCCAAAAAATGGCTCGGGGATCCATGATTTTCTTAAGTCAGCCACCTCGTTGGGCAATTTGCCTGTTGTGGCGTCGTATTTGTATTTGTATTTTTATTGATTATTCTAGATAATTTCTTTGAATCGTATCATCTCCCACCCAACTCAGCATTATCATCACCGCGATTCATTACTGGATCTCCATTTGGATTTACCCACATGTTTTCTCATTCGTAAAACGTTCTGGGTGCAGCTGTGAATCTGATAATATCGGGGTGGTCGCCTTTGATGGCGAACTTGAGATGTCGATTAAAAGAAAGTCATTGGCTGATTCACGATTATTCGCCCAATCTCGAACTCGTTGTTGAGTCTAAAAATGAAACATTTGGGGGAAAAAAAAACCTTTTATTTTAAAAATAGATAAATTTAAAGAATAATTTTGCTATTTTTTGAGTTTTCCTACAAAAAAAAATTTCAATTTTAGTGATGAGGATTATATAGACAACCGAAGAAAAAACTTTTATTTTGTTTTATTTTTTTATGTCCTCCTAGTATCACAAAACAGTTTGTGAAACTATGACGTTGAAATTGGATAAATCGTGTCGATCAAAAGACGTCTCGCACTTCAATAGTATGTTTAAAATGTTGATACTAATAGGAAAACAATATTTTGTAGCATCGATTTTATTTTTCTATTGAGCATAAAAAATAGTTTAAACAAAATAATTGAAGAATTGTGTCAGGAATATTATGTTTATTACAACTGACTACATTCGAGACACTTTTAAAAATAGAGCAGTCTGTACAAAACGTATGTTTTTAACTATAATTCAGAGATATTTTTTAGCTGTTACACATTATTTCATCGAAATTAGCTTATTTTTATACTTACGCTGAACATTTTACACTGAAAAACTAATGTATATAGTCATTTTTATACACTACGGGGCTATAGCAGTTGTCAATTCAATGAATTAGAAGTTCTAAGATATGCTAAATATTTTCGGAAATATGTTAATTTTTATGAAACAATACATGAAGTTTGAAAGAAAAGAAATTCAATATTTTATATTTAAACACTTGTAAAATACAACTGAGTATATAGCCAGTTCATTGCAGTTAGTATCACCTGAAAACCACGACTAAAAAATTTCATTAAAATATCGAACATACTTTTGAGAAGATGAGTTTTGCACGCAGTGAAGTAACGAAAAACACGAATCTTCATGAACACGTTTAAAAATTAATTGAGACCTATACTCTGGTTGAATTGACTCAGCTAGAATTTTTTTCATCACTTCATATGTATAAGAATAAAATAGTTGTGTATTTCTATGAAAAAAAAAAAAAAAAGAATCGCTAATTTCCATGATATTCGTCATTTGAAGATAGTCACAACCTTAAGTTCACATCGAGAAACGTTCATAACGTTATATAGATCGCTAATAAATGAGAGATGCACATCACACACTCCTTATTTTTACCTTTAAAATCGAAAACGATGTTAACTCTGTTGGATAATTTTAACCGCTTGATGGGCGTACATATTTAAAATGCAGGTTAAACACAACCCGATAAAACCGACACCACCGATAATTCTTTTCATACTCTTTTAAATTTTCAAGACAAGAGAGGACGGAACTTTTTATAATTAAAGACTAATACAATGTTGTTAGAAAGAAAGTCAAAATTAACAGGAGAACCATATAAAACAATTGTTTTATTTCACAGTAAGAATCGATAAAACGGAATAAATTGAAAACTATATCAATTTTCCTTTTTTTTCTTCGTTAATGAATTTCCCTCCTCAGGAGACCTTTTCATAGATGACTGGGCATTCCCTTCCAAGGTATCACATATCTCATGTTATGCTCTCATTCTATGCTCATTTCAAACTGAGCGAAGTCATTAAGTAAATCACACTCATGCTGCATATTGTAGAAAAGCCTAGAAAAATTCAGCTGAAATGTGAAGAAGAAAATCGCTGTCAAATTGAGGTGAGTATCCCGACACGCTCTCGCTGTTTAAACTCCCAATGACAAGTAACGCGGATAAAAAATGAATACGTACGGAAAATCGTGACGTGGAATACAACAATTTCAATTAGAGTGAAATTGATTCGAAGTATATTTTTGATAACAAAGTTGCTGTCTTTTGAAAATGTCACTATCTTCATAAATCCGTAATTGTAATAGTTCAACCTCTCATAAGAAAGTCGCAAGCAGACGTGAAAAAAATTCTTCACCTCCATTCTTCAATTGGCATATATGAAGTAGTTGCATATCACACGACACCTGCGAGAACACTATGTATCGATCACATATTCAGAGACCCTCGCGAAGAATGGTAATGAAAATTTTTACAACGTTGAACCTCAGCGTGAAGAAAATTCCTCTTCCGTGCGTCATTCAGATCACTGTATAGACTTTTTTCCCCTTCACATCTCTGCTTCTACACTCCACAAACCAATATAGCACACATTTTCTTAAATTATTTTTTTTTTCTGTTTAAAACATTTTTGTTTTTTCAATTTTTTAATATTTTAAACTCTTCCCCAGATCTAGTTCTTACATTTTAACCACTCCCGGAACGCTAAAACTTTAGCTAAAGCACAATGGCCCTGCTGCTTTGGGTGATATGAACATGAAACCAGACTTTTCGAAACATTCATCGGGGAATCCAATAGTATATAGGATGGAAGACCGAATTGTCGCTGCAAAATTTTCGCTTTTTCTTCGAATTTCACGAAAATCGTATGATAATTTTCATTTATTCGGACCAAGTCTGCTACAACCATCTCGTACGGGTTAAAACCCAAGTACCACCCAAGTTTGCGTATGTTTCCATACACCCATGAAACCTGGGAGAATTCTCCATCACTTAAATCGTGAACACTAAATGATGCCTTATAAATGTTATGATATGTCTCATCTGTTTCCAAGTTAGAAAAACTTTATTCCTTAACAATAAATTCTCGCGATCTTAACCTATAACACTCAACATCTGACACGCATGCCACAGCAAACAGGAAGAAATTTACTTACTCATAGAGTGTAGAAACAGAGATGGAAAATCTAAATACACTAGCTGGAATCGAACGAAAGAAACAAGGTGATTACAGTTTATTAGACACTCGATCAAATATACTTAGATTAGGCCAAGCTGACGAGTTCCGCTTGTATAGAATTATGCTAAAATATCAAACTTCAACTAATTTGGGGGGGGGGTGTTATGCCGCCATTGTAGCCGTAGTTAACATTTCAACCCTAAGTGGCTAAGAATAGAGGCATTAGTTAGTCAGTCACACGAGTGTTTGTCCATCCTTACGTCTCTTTTTTGATTCGTATACCAATGTGTGTGATAATCAAGTGAAACCAACAGATCCGTAATATGCAACCCCTGATACGAGTTCATGAAGTGAGGGGTGCTAAACTGAGATAGTTGTAAATAGTCAAAAAAGTGGGTGATAAGAGGATCGAATGATAAGAGTGAGTTGTTATCTCGAACGTACTCATGCAAACTCATGCAACCTTCTCCTCAGATTCCATCACACATGATGTGTAGTATGTGTAGAGACAGATACATAAGCTCACTGCGAACAACCGAGAGTGCGTGATGAATTAAGTTACAAGTGTTTTTACAGAGGGGAAGGCTGGTGCGTCAATACCAAATCATTACCCCATGATAATGATAATCAGAAGAAAAAAAAAATAGTAAGAATTGTAATCGAAATCACATCAGACACTAATCAACAGTGGACACTTTTAATCGCAATATGATAGAGCACAACTTTTTTTTATTGCAATAAAAAAAGTTAAGTAAATGAAACCAAGGAAGCAAAAAAATAAATAAATAAATCTCTCTTCACACCAATTCCTTATACACTGTATTGCCTTCGCCTCATATACACGCAAGCTAGCAAAAAAAAAAAAAAAGGAATTCATTAAAATTCATACAATGCATTACGTCTCCATCAATCAATCAAATGATTGATCTACGTACACCTTTCAACGTTGTTTCACACAAAGAAAAGTAAAAAAAAAATCAGTTTCCTACGAACAAACTCTAGCTGTGGGGGAAAAAAAAGTGAAAAAAAAGTTTGTTTGTCAAATTTTTGACAAACAAATCAAAGAACGGTTCTTTGATTGTTAGTTGGTGTCGCCCCCCCCCCCCCCCGCCATTGGCTTCCGCGTTGAGAAGCACTAATGGTACAACGTCGCTGAACAAAAATTTGACAAACAAAACATTTAACAAAAATTTGAAAATACTGCTACGTAAAATTCGGGAATTTAGCGTAAAATTTGTAAGTTTTTGAAAGAACGGTGATTTCAGCAAAATTCAGCAGAGTAAAATTGAGAGAGGGATGCATGCTGATTCTTTTTTTTCCCCCACAGCTAGAGTTTGTTCGTAGGAAACTGATTTTTTTTTTACTTTTCTTTGTGTGAAACAACGTTGAAAGGTGTACGTAGATCAATCATTTGATTGATTGATGGAGACGTAATGCATTGTATGAATTTTAATGAATTCCTTTTTTTTTTTTTTTGCTAGCTTGCGTGTATATGAGGCGAAGGCAATACAGTGTATAAGGAATTGGTGTGAAGAGAGATTTATTTATTTATTTTTTTGCTTCCTTGGTTTCATTTACTTAACTTTTTTTATTGCAATAAAAAAAAGTTGTGCTCTATCATATTGCGATTAAAAGTGTCCACTGTTGATTAGTGTCTGATGTGATTTCGATTACAATTCTTACTATTTTTTTTTTCTTCTGATTATCATTATCATGGGGTAATGATTTGGTATTGACGCACCAGCCTTCCCCTCTGTAAAAACACTTGTAACTTAATTCATCACGCACTCTCGGTTGTTCGCAGTGAGCTTATGTATCTGTCTCTACACATACTACACATCATGTGTGATGGAATCTGAGGAGAAGGTTGCATGAGTTTGCATGAGTACGTTCGAGATAACAACTCACTCTTATCATTCGATCCTCTTATCACCCACTTTTTTGACTATTTACAACTATCTCAGTTTAGCACCCCTCACTTCATGAACTCGTATCAGGGGTTGCATATTACGGATCTGTTGGTTTCACTTGATTATCACACACATTGGTATACGAATCAAAAAAGAGACGTAAGGATGGACAAACACTCGTGTGACTGACTAACTAATGCCTCTATTCTTAGCCACTTAGGGTTGAAATGTTAACTACGGCTACAATGGCGGCATAACACCCCCCCCCCCAAATTAGTTGAAGTTTGATATTTTAGCATAATTCTATACAAGCGGAACTCGTCAGCTTGGCCTAATCTAAGTATATTTGATCGAGTGTCTAATAAACTGTAATCACCTTGTTTCTTTCGTTCGATTCCAGCTAGTGTATTTAGATTTTCCATCTCTGTTTCTACACTCTATGAGTAAGTAAATTTCTTCCTGTTTGCTGTGGCATGCGTGTCAGATGTTGAGTGTTATAGGTTAAGATCGCGAGAATTTATTGTTAAGGAATAAAGTTTTTCTAACTTGGAAACAGATGAGACATATCATAACATTTATAAGGCATCATTTAGTGTTCACGATTTAAGTGATGGAGAATTCTCCCAGGTTTCATGGGTGTATGGAAACATACGCAAACTTGGGTGGTACTTGGGTTTTAACCCGTACGAGATGGTTGTAGCAGACTTGGTCCGAATAAATGAAAATTATCATACGATTTTCGTGAAATTCGAAGAAAAAGCGAAAATTTTGCAGCGACAATTCGGTCTTCCATCCTATATACTATTGGATTCCCCGATGAATGTTTCGAAAAGTCTGGTTTCATGTTCATATCACCCAAAGCAGCAGGGCCATTGTGCTTTAGCTAAAGTTTTAGCGTTCCGGGAGTGGTTAAAATGTAAGAACTAGATCTGGGGAAGAGTTTAAAATATTAAAAAATTGAAAAAACAAAAATGTTTTAAACAGAAAAAAAAAATAATTTAAGAAAATGTGTGCTATATTGGTTTGTGGAGTGTAGAAGCAGAGATGTGAAGGGGAAAAAAGTCTATACAGTGATCTGAATGACGCACGGAAGAGGAATTTTCTTCACGCTGAGGTTCAACGTTGTAAAAATTTTCATTACCATTCTTCGCGAGGGTCTCTGAATATGTGATCGATACATAGTGTTCTCGCAGGTGTCGTGTGATATGCAACTACTTCATATATGCCAATTGAAGAATGGAGGTGAAGAATTTTTTTCACGTCTGCTTGCGACTTTCTTATGAGAGGTTGAACTATTACAATTACGGATTTATGAAGATAGTGACATTTTCAAAAGACAGCAACTTTGTTATCAAAAATATACTTCGAATCAATTTCACTCTAATTGAAATTGTTGTATTCCACGTCACGATTTTCCGTACGTATTCATTTTTTATCCGCGTTACTTGTCATTGGGAGTTTAAACAGCGAGAGCGTGTCGGGATACTCACCTCAATTTGACAGCGATTTTCTTCTTCACATTTCAGCTGAATTTTTCTAGGCTTTTCTACAATATGCAGCATGAGTGTGATTTACTTAATGACTTCGCTCAGTTTGAAATGAGCATAGAATGAGAGCATAACATGAGATATGTGATACCTTGGAAGGGAATGCCCAGTCATCTATGAAAAGGTCTCCTGAGGAGGGAAATTCATTAACGAAGAAAAAAAAGGAAAATTGATATAGTTTTCAATTTATTCCGTTTTATCGATTCTTACTGTGAAATAAAACAATTGTTTTATATGGTTCTCCTGTTAATTTTGACTTTCTTTCTAACAACATTGTATTAGTCTTTAATTATAAAAAGTTCCGTCCTCTCTTGTCTTGAAAATTTAAAAGAGTATGAAAAGAATTATCGGTGGTGTCGGTTTTATCGGGTTGTGTTTAACCTGCATTTTAAATATGTACGCCCATCAAGCGGTTAAAATTATCCAACAGAGTTAACATCGTTTTCGATTTTAAAGGTAAAAATAAGGAGTGTGTGATGTGCATCTCTCATTTATTAGCGATCTATATAACGTTATGAACGTTTCTCGATGTGAACTTAAGGTTGTGACTATCTTCAAATGACGAATATCATGGAAATTAGCGATTCTTTTTTTTTTTTTTTTCATAGAAATACACAACTATTTTATTCTTATACATATGAAGTGATGAAAAAAATTCTAGCTGAGTCAATTCAACCAGAGTATAGGTCTCAATTAATTTTTAAACGTGTTCATGAAGATTCGTGTTTTTCGTTACTTCACTGCGTGCAAAACTCATCTTCTCAAAAGTATGTTCGATATTTTAATGAAATTTTTTAGTCGTGGTTTTCAGGTGATACTAACTGCAATGAACTGGCTATATACTCAGTTGTATTTTACAAGTGTTTAAATATAAAATATTGAATTTCTTTTCTTTCAAACTTCATGTATTGTTTCATAAAAATTAACATATTTCCGAAAATATTTAGCATATCTTAGAACTTCTAATTCATTGAATTGACAACTGCTATAGCCCCGTAGTGTATAAAAATGACTATATACATTAGTTTTTCAGTGTAAAATGTTCAGCGTAAGTATAAAAATAAGCTAATTTCGATGAAATAATGTGTAACAGCTAAAAAATATCTCTGAATTATAGTTAAAAACATACGTTTTGTACAGACTGCTCTATTTTTAAAAGTGTCTCGAATGTAGTCAGTTGTAATAAACATAATATTCCTGACACAATTCTTCAATTATTTTGTTTAAACTATTTTTTATGCTCAATAGAAAAATAAAATCGATGCTACAAAATATTGTTTTCCTATTAGTATCAACATTTTAAACATACTATTGAAGTGCGAGACGTCTTTTGATCGACACGATTTATCCAATTTCAACGTCATAGTTTCACAAACTGTTTTGTGATACTAGGAGGACATAAAAAAATAAAACAAAATAAAAGTTTTTTCTTCGGTTGTCTATATAATCCTCATCACTAAAATTGAAATTTTTTTTTGTAGGAAAACTCAAAAAATAGCAAAATTATTCTTTAAATTTATCTATTTTTAAAATAAAAGGTTTTTTTTTCCCCCAAATGTTTCATTTTTAGACTCAACAACGAGTTCGAGATTGGGCGAATAATCGTGAATCAGCCAATGACTTTCTTTTAATCGACATCTCAAGTTCGCCATCAAAGGCGACCACCCCGATATTATCAGATTCACAGCTGCACCCAGAACGTTTTACGAATGAGAAAACATGTGGGTAAATCCAAATGGAGATCCAGTAATGAATCGCGGTGATGATAATGCTGAGTTGGGTGGGAGATGATACGATTCAAAGAAATTATCTAGAATAATCAATAAAAATACAAATACAAATACGACGCCACAACAGGCAAATTGCCCAACGAGGTGGCTGACTTAAGAAAATCATGGATCCCCGAGCCATTTTTTGGAGGCCCTACCTACTACTGCTACACCCCCCCCCCCCCGCGGAACCCCACAACGAACCCCCAACGAATCGGTACATGCGGGAATGTGCGTGTACGTGTAGTGCAACCTGACGTACAGTTTTTGTTTCTGTGTAATGCTTGTTATGTGTAGTGCTGTCCCCAGTTTTTCTAACTATGAGTGAAGTGTTATGGTTGAATGATTTACCGTTGTAGGACTGTTGCTCTCTGTGGCAAGACTTTTTAACGGGGAGATCGGCTCGCATTTGCGCCTTGAAGTTGGGAACCACAGAAAACCAACTTCAGCCGACCACCACTGTGGGGTTCGAACCCGGATCCTCGCATCACGAGTCCGCACTATAACCACTCGACCACCACTCCACCACCACATATAAATATATGTTAAAAGTATTTCAAAGCCTCTTGGTATTACTATATTTTTGATTTTATTGTTTCTATAGCATCTTCTTCTTCGCTGTTATTTTTTCCCGATGTTGACAAATGCGTAAGTTTGCAGGTAAAAGATTGAAGCTAGTACTAAACACTGTAAGCTAACTCTTTTGCAAGCTCTCAATAAACGATGAATGAGTATCCACCATGGTAAGTGATTCTTGACTCTTCGTTGAAAGATGACCTTTAATTTTTTTTTGTTGCTTCAGGAAATCATATACATTCGGATAAAATATTTTGTCTTATCACACTATTTGACTGTGAGATCACTAAAACGTCGCGGGGGTTTCTTCAAGATTAACAAATGCATGTGAAAAATATATATTATTTTTTATGAAAGCAAAAAGTGTCTACCTGTTGGTTGACTGTTAAGAAAGAATGAACTATAGCGATCAAGAGTGTTTTTGCGCTAGTTCGATTTCTCTTTGACCTCTTCTCGTACTAAGTGTGATATCTCGGTAGATGGAAGAATTGTATTGGAGCTTTCCCTCCTTCTTTCGCAATTTATAGTTTTTCCAACAAAAATTAACTTTATGTTACTGTACCCAGAACATTAGAGAGGATGTCATTGGAAAAAATAGTAGAAGAGTTAGCGTAAAAGAAAAAATCAAGCTAAAGTGATGAACACAAGTTCTACATTACCGTTGCTATAGTCGGAAGTTTAAAAGAAGTTATGATTTCGTAGGGGAAAAAATATCTAGTTGTCGTGGATGCGCCATGGGCTATCAGCTGGGCACGCAGTTGCTTGATAACTTAACATTATTACAAATATTACGATCATGCCTTGACTTTCATGACATCGCTGAAATTCTAGTGGAAAATCATAACGCCACGGAGAATTATTTGATTAATTATGAAAATTTGAAATGTATGATTGAAGAAAATTATTTAAAATATTGAATAATTGAAAACTTGATTTGTAAAAAAGACTTTGCAATTCATTTGTAGTAACTCTTTTATTTTACAGCTCGGAAAATTTTCTCAGATAAGTAAACGAACTCGTATTTCAAGAGAAGTTACACGATGGTAAAAAACATGTCAGAATGAAAAGTTTTCCAAACGATAATTTAACGACGCGTAAACGATAATTCAAGAACGACCCCTGTGAAAAAAAAATATTTCAGAATAATGACCTGACGACGTCATGGGCATGAAATTAAAAAAAAAAAGAAAAAAGGTATAGAACATTAGGGACGGATGTGAGGTCAGAGTTGTGACGAATTTCACAAAAAAAAAAAAATTTCCAAACGATACAACCCCTCTTTGAAAAATACCCCATCACGGAGTGTTGTGATATCATGGTATTAGTGAAAACGTTAATTTGGAAGGACGTATACAAAAATATAAAGTGGTGATTATATACATATATATTACTATTCAAATATTTTGTTGCGTAAGATTTAAAGTCTTTTTACATGCATTTTTACTAGCTGATTTATGAACGAGTCCCCTCTTGTGAAAAATCGCATTATTTGGTTGAAAGTCAGATTTGAACATGGGGATAAAAAAAAAATTCCAAACGATAATTTAGGAATTGCACCCTCTTTGAAAAAAAAAAAATCTCATCACTTGAGATAGAAATAAGAAATTCCAAAAGATAATTTAATATATGACGAGCCCTTTTAGAATAACAACTTGGAACCTTAGAAAATGTGACATAAAAAATTTAATTTAGGAACGACTTGCATCGTAGTGGCTAAAAAAAACCCGATAATTTTTTATTTTAAAATAATTTAAGCCCTCATCAAACCTCTTTGAAAAAAAGTTAGTTAAAAAACGTTAATTTAAGAAAGATCCTTCTAAATCCTATCACGGAGTGTTGTGACATCATCGTTGAGACTTGGGGAAAACTTTTTAGGGTGATATGAAAAAGTTTAATTCAAGAACGACCCCACACGACTTGCAGTGGCTAAAAATAAAAACGATAATTTTGGGAAATTTTTATTTCAAAATAATTGAGCCCTCTTAGAATAACGACAGAAAAAAATTAAGTTAAAAAACGATAATTTGAGAAAGATCCCTGGTAGAAATTTAAATATCTAGCTTGCTAACGCAACCCCTGACATCAGACACTAAAGTTTAATTTAGGAAAGATCCCTCTGAATCAAGAAAGAAGTGATTCTCTTATCACACTAAACAAAATGACTCAGGTGCTGGCTGCGGAAAAGTGGGGTATGGCTGCGGAATAGAAGGTTGCGGTGGCTGCGGAATGGGGGCAGCGTTGAAAAATCTTTGACGTCATGGGAGTGATCAGACACTAAAGTTTGATTTAAGAAAGACCCCTCAAGATCTCTTATCACAGAAGAAAATGACTCAGGTGCTGGCTGCGGAAAAGTGGGGGATGGCTGCGGAATAGAAGGATGCGGTGGCTGCGGAATGGGGAATGGCTGCGGCTGCGGCGGCTGCGGTGGGGCAGAAGCCCCTTTCTGCCCCTACTTTAGTTGAATAGGAGCTTCCACCATAAGATCTGGCACAATGATTCATAACAATAAATGTGTAAATTAAGAGGCGCTGCCTAGGCCAAATTTCATTTTGCCCTGGGGATATGATGTTGTTGGGGCGACAGTAGGGACACACTTTTTTTTCGGATTACGGTAAATGTACAAAAATTTGTTTGAGGTCTGTAGAACAGTCTCATTATCATCAAGGGTTCCACGGACCAGCCTTATAACTATCGAGGGTTCTGCAAGAAACTTTACCCTGGTGTAGAGAGCACAGATACAGGTATTCAGAACATTCCGAAGCCAAGCAACGCCACACTTGGAAGTGCAAGAAAGGAGGTGTGTTGAGATGAATTAAGCATTGAATAGATCATTTCAACACTGAAAAGTGTTATGTTCACCTGCGCCTATTTATCAACTCACGCTTTCCCTTCAAAATGATGTGCAAAAATTTCCGAGAATGAAAACACCGTCATTATAAATCTGTCGTAAAAAATGCCACCCTAAGGTGGTCGCCTTGTCACCTCACGTCCGGCCGGCCCTGATGCACATGATGCAAATTCCTAAGTCACTTCCCTAAGTGATGGGGCACATATTTTATGAAAACCTCGACTTAACAGACTGCAGTTGTGGTTCATGTCATCATTAACTTCAAGATATCCGACTACCTTTCTTGTCACTCTTCTTTAAAATGGTTCTGGAGCGAACTTTAAATGCATTTTCTGATAGAAAGTGTCTCGAAATGGTGAAAACAGTGAGAAATTTTGGTCTACCTATTATATTTTCTATGAAAAAGTCGTTTTTATGTCAAATTTTAGCCAAAATTCATGTGACATTCGAAACACAATTGCAAAAAATTTTATTAATGAAATTATTTGTGATTTTCACAGTGCATTTAGCTAGTAATGTTGCAGGTTATGGACCAAAATTTAAAGGATTGCATGATATGTTCATAAGTTATACCAAAATATGTTTAAGTACGTGTGAATTTTTTTGAAATTTCATCCTACATTTTGTCTATAAAACACTGTAATTCAAAATATATACGTGATAGACCTTAGATTTTGATTCGTAACCTCAACAATATATAGCAAAATATCACATTAAAATTTCGTAAGGATGCAATTAATTAATTTTACAAATCATGTCACAAAGTCAAGTAAAATGTCAAAAATAGCATTCTTCGTAAAACACGTTTAAAGTCTTTATTCGCGTATTACTTGTATGTAAAAACGCAGCACTAAAGTGAACGTAACTTTGATTCTAAGCATCATATAAACAAAACAAGGTCCGTTTTATAATCACAACAAATAGGGCTTTTCTGAAAAATAAAAATCCATATTTTCTTCCAAAATGACGTTTTCAACGTAGTCGGATGCCTTAATACGCATTCATCCAGGGAATTGTTTCCTGGCTCACCTTTAATGTGTTGGCTTAACTCGTTAACGATCAGGAACGAGATATATATGCATATATTATCCCACTTGACAGAGTTTCATTCCAGATTTTCACCCATGCTCTCTTAATCACCTGAAGTGGTCTGTGACCTCAAACCTAATTCTGTAAAAATGAACTGATTGACACATTTTCAGATCACTTAAGGGAGTCGTGACATATTTACAGATCTTTTAAGGGAGTCCTGACATATTTACAGATCACTCAAGTGACCGGGGACACAATTTCAGAGAATTTGAGCAACCGGCGGCACATTCACAGTTAACTTAATGGTAGAGTTCCTGACTAATTAAGCAGCCCCTGACTAACTAAACAGTTCGTCATCTCTCAGGTTAGCCGCGGCTTAGTTCCGGTTCAATCGAGTGGCCAACAGAACATTTCTACATGACTCAAGTGGCCCGCTTCCCATTGCCAGATCACTTAAGTGGCTTGAGACATACCTACAGGTCAGTTGAGTGACTCAACGCACAATTTCTGAGCACTTGAACACTCCGCGACACATTCTAAGATCACTTGAGTTACCCTCGGCGCATTTCTACATCACTCAACTGGCCCACGACACATTTCCAGATTACCTAAGTGACATGCGGGACATCCACAGATCACTCAAGTAATATTTTTAGATCACTTAAGTGACATGTGGCACAGTTCCAGATCCCATCAGTGGCCCGTGGTGCATTCCCAGATCGTATAAGTCACCCGAGGCACATTCACGGATCTCTTAAGTTATCAGCGATACGTTTTCATACCAATGAAGTGGCCCGATCTTCTCCTAAAGGTTGAGCACCCCTTGATTCAAAACTCACATCAAGACACGTGACATTCTTCCACCAGGTCTTTAGCCTGCAACAGTCGACACTTGATATAACGACCCCCCCTCCCTCTTTTTGTCCCGTCAAAAACCGGACGTTATATTAGTAGGATCGTTACATCGAAATTAAAACATATATGATAGTCGTTCAATGAAAACATTTGGGACTTATCCTACCGGTCGTTGTAATGGAATGATCGCTATAACGAGCGTCGGCCATTCCAAAATGAATTACCTTCACCACGAACCAATGACGTCATCATGTTCATTTCAAAAAAATTCGTTTCTATATAGCACCTACTGAATGAATGAGCGCCAGGGTCTCTGCCACCGGACTTATCCCGTTGCCGAGATCTCTTCCATCCCAGCTTCATGGCAGAGTCTGGAACAAAGTGAGTGCACCTAACAGTCTGAGTGTGTAGCTAGTGTTGTGTATGATATTTCAGTGCTGCCATCTATACTTCAAATTGTGAGTGAAGTGTAATGATTGAATATTTGTAACGTTGTAGGCCTGCTGCTCTCTGTGGAGAGACTTTTTAACGGGGAGATCGGCTCGCATTCGCGCCTTGAAGTTGGGAACCACAGAAAACCAACTTCAGCCGACCACCACTGTGGGGTTCGAATCCGGATCCTCGCATCGCGAGTACGGTACCTACTAGAGGTCGAAGGCCTCCGCACGCTGCTTGTTACGTCAGTAAGAGAGTAGTCCATTCTCCCCCCCCCCCAGAATATTCAGGGGAAAAAATTCCCCGCTCGCGTGCCACAGTATCATCGTTGTGCGGAAAAGAAATGATCGGACTCAGAATTGGCGATTTCTATGCCCCACATCCAGTCACTATGCGGTATTTGTGAGCCAATCAGGAAGATCTTTACGCCAAAATACAAAGAAACGAAATAGGATGCAGTGTTTCAAAACTCTTGCTAGGTAGTCTGAATGACGTTTATGGCAACCCGTGCGGAGGCCTTCTATCTCTAGGAGGGGTGCTGTTTATACCCTGCTTGTGGAAGGGGCTTCCGCAATCCAGTCCCTATGCTCACCAATGACTCACTCTACACACGACAAAACAATAATAATATTTTCGATTTACTATTGTTTTTGTATATTTTATATCGTTATTGTATATTTATTATATTGTTTTCTATAATCATAACACTGCGTATAACAACGTTCTCTATCGCCATTTTTACTTTTTCCTTCTTCTTCAAAATGTGCATTACAAAACCCGTATTAAATGAGATTTTATTTGGATTGGTCACTGCTACCGCCCTCTGTTGGAATTATTGTCATTAATATTATTATTTTTATTACTATTATTGATGTCGTCTTTGACGGTGGCCTTGTGCACAACTTACCGACCTTTTTTCCCGAAATCAATCTGTCTTCCCCGTCGGAAAAAGAAAGAAAATGTTCCATGAAATTATTATTTATATTCCGACGAATCGAATTGTCGTAATGATACCGTTTGAGTTCGGCATTTCGATCGCCGCGACTAAAATCGGGAATGAGACGTGGTTTTAAGAAGATAATCAAAACATCTACTAAAATGTTATTTTTCTTCCAATGGAC